>NC_143440.1:60621619-60800738 GCF_987193195.1 Phasianus colchicus
AGCTAATGGCAGTGAATGCCAGCTCAGCAGCAGGCTGGACACCCAATGGGCTCAGTGCTGGGTGCCATGCCCAGCCCCAGCCCCATGCCCAGGGGCTCAGCCTCCTCTGGGCACGAATCATGCATTGGTAGATGCTCACAGAGCGTAGCATGCTGTGGCACTGATTCCAAACTCATAGAGTCCATTAGCACGCTAATTAGCTGCCATGTACAGCCCACAAGAAAAAAAAAAAAAGCTCTTACAATCACACTCATTGGATTCCAAATTGAAAAGGCATTTTTGAAATATGATTATGTTTTAATGAGCTAAGAATATAAACACCTAAAGTGAAAATTCCCAAGGGAGCGGGTTTTGCTTGTTCTTGCAAAGGACAGCAGCTTGCACAACGCACCTGAGTGCTGCAAGTAAGAGCTCCTTAGTGATTCCCATTGCTGCTGCCATAATGCTGTAGGTGTAATTAAATGTAAGCAAATAGACACAGCCGAGAGCAATGAAAAACTTCCAGTGTGCCTTAAGATAAGCCTGCACGTCCTCCACGTTCCTTTTTGCAGTTTCTTCCCAACTACAGTTCTTGTTGCTGCTCCCAGTCACAAGCCGTTTCCTTAGGTGGATACTGATGCCCTGCCTCTGTCTCTTATCAGGTCTTTTCCTGTAAGTATCAAACCTGTTTAGGGCTGGGTGCTTTTACAAATGAAAGCAATGATTTATTGTTGTTGTCATTTCTGTGTTTGGAAAAAAAAAAAAAAAAATAGAAGAAACTGTTTAGATCTGTCACTGCAGGATAGTTCATCAGCTGGGGTTTTTCTGGTTATTTGTTATCCTCTTGCTAGATTCTGAGCAGCCTTCAGAACCAGACAGACACAACCCTGCTCCCCCTGACCGATCTCCTCGTGTACACACAGTGATACAACTGCCCTTTCCTTGTCAGTGTTTCCCAGCTTCGGTGCTGCTGTGCTCAGGACCCAAGCTTCCTTTCTGCATGCAGTTTGCGTTCCCCTGACCCTATGAGTTTCTACATAGCTGTACTGGAATTAAGCAAGGTGAAAGAAAGTCCTAAAAAAAGGATGTATTTTCCCATTCTGCATCCAAGTATATAACCCATAATCAGGTTATAAGTAGAGTAACCACAGATTTCTGATGAGCAGTGAATCTTCACCTGTCGTAACGATGCCTACCATGTAGGTCTTTCACTAAGACTGATAAGCACTGACTTTGTCTCTTGGGTCTCCTAATTAGCAGTTCTACTGAAAACAGTGAAGGTGTCTTTAATATAAAGTACCGTTCTCTCCTCCCTCTTCTGTCCATGGTATCCTCTTTGATTCCTATTCACACAATTCATAGCTAGAGGCTTTTATATTCTCCAACGTGCCTCATACATCAAGATTGTAGTGAAGGCAGTTTTCAAACGGCTCTTCAGCAGAAGTTTCCAATCTTGCTTCCTATCTAGACATCTGGCTCCACGCTTTGGCAGCCAAAGCAATACATAGCCTCACTTTTATGCTCCACTTTTTTTCTTTTTTCAGCAAAGCACAGGTGAATGTGTAACAGCTCTGCACTTTGAACTGCTAATCATCTTTATTCATTGTTAATGATTTTCTTATTTGTCCTGCTTGCATGCAGATGGCCATCCCAATCTATGAGGTCTTCTGTGGATACCCATGAAATTCAGCCTCCAACTAGAATAAGATCTGATGGCCCATGAGCTTAGCTTTCAGGTATCTTGTCAGACATGCACCTTGTATCCTGTTTTGCAAAGACCCTTTGGAGCTCGGTCCATTGATGGAACCTGCATGGCTGATGGAGGGTTGAGAGGAGGATCTTCAGCACGCTGCAGGTCAGCGTTCAGCTCTGCCTCTGGTTGCACTGAGGGCACGGGGAGCATGAGACGTGGAAGCAAGTAAGGTTACCAGTAACGTGTCTGTGGAAGGGCCTGGAATAGTGATGTCTTGTGAGATGTGGAAAATCCACATCATCAGATGTCATTCCACAAGGCCTTTTCGACTCACTTGGCAAATATGACTGTTTAATTCCAAAACCATAAGGCTGGGTTTTAATCTATAAAAAAAGTAATTCTGTAAATATAACGCTTACACTTGAGACAACATTTTTTACCCAACCCGCAGATTTTTTTTTTTATTATTATTTTTTTTTTTTTTAAGCCTTTTAATTTATTATCTTGAGGCCTGCAGGAGGTGGCAGAAATCCAACACGAGGAGTTCCACCATGCAGAGGTGGGGCTGCTGGTGTGACAGGGCATTATTTTTCTTTCTTTTTGGCCAAAGGTATGCAGTCCAATTTTAAATCTCTCTGATCTCTGGGAGTGTCCCACCTTGTGCTCATTAGATCAGCAGAGAAGCACGCTGCAGGTTCTGAGAAGTAGTCCTGCACAACCATATAATTTGTCTATTTTTGTTTATTGCTTTGAGACAAAATGAAGATGAATAACACAAATGGGCAGAGCCTGAAGAGCTACCAATTCTTCGCTCACATATATCTTTACACATTTTTTTCTTTCTTTTGCTGTGCTAAGTGACTAAGAGCCACAGGCAGGAAGAAGGAGGCCCATGACAGCAGCTGTTTTGCCAAAGCACGAATCACTCAGCACACCTGTGGTTGACTCCGTGCCCCACTCTCTGCACTTACACCCCACAGCCTTCTGTCTCATTAGCTTTGCTCAGCCTGCCGACTGCAGCACATTGTAAATGGTGCATGAGATTAAATACTGCTACCCACCTGGTGGATGCTGCCATCTGTGCTCTTAGTTCTAGGATGCTGAATTTGGGACAGAGAGGCCAAAAAAAATAATCTCCGTGTTGAAGAATGCAGAGAGGAAGGTTGCTCTGCATTATTCCAATTGTTGTTTCTATTGGAAGGACATGACAGCATTCTTTCTGAGGGCTTGTACAACTCTTCTGAACAATGGTGAGTGCCTCACCCAGCACCCTAAGAGATGGCTTTCTCTAGGCTTCAAATAGCAAAGAAATGTAACTATAAACACTGCAATCTATATTTCTATATTGCCTGTTACCTGCACTGAGCTATGAGTGCCTTTGTATGTTTTCTTGTGTTGTCAGTCTTTCCAGCTTCAACTTGGTTGAAATTGCAAGGAGTTTGATAACAAAACTCTGCATCTCACCTATGAGTGGTGTGATTTGCCAAATGAATAGACCTGAAATTACTGCCGGGCTCTTTTTGGTTACTTTAGGGAACAGTGATTTAGAACTTCAAAGAAAAGGAGAGAAAATGTGTGATTTTATGAATGAATAAAACAAGCAGGATGCTATATCTTTGTGGACACAATTGGAACCCAATTCTAAAGAAAAATCAAGAGCAGATTTGCAGTCCAGCAGGAAGCTGAAGCATGAAATAGCTCTCAGTCTTCCTTCCTTCCTTCCTTACGTATCGAGCTGTGTGTTTTTACCTGGGCTATCTAAGGTCAAGAATCACCATTTCAGAAGCAGTGACACATCTACCAGCTTGAGCCAGCTTTCTGCTGAAGGAGACCTCAATGTAAGTGAGAACACCTTGGCACTGTGACTCTGAGGAAAGGTGAAGCCATGACCAAGCCTGAGGCTGCCAGTCCTGGGGAAGAGGAAGGTCACGAGAGGGTTGGCTGGACCTGAAATCTGAACATAGTCTATGTGTGGATTCAACAGAGAACAGCTCAAGAAAACCATATTCCCGTGAGGGCTTGAGCACAGAGCCCAGCAAGAACCAGGCCAGAGATGGCAGCTCCATGACACAGCTATCCACAGACCTGGGACCTGCTCTTAGCATGCTGTATCTTTCAGGTAGGAGAAGACTTAGAGTTACGATGACATTAGGCAACACTGCTCATTTTGCTCATTTTGAGATACTGTACTACATCAGATGCTGGGTGGGCTCTTTTGAGAGCAATCTAAGTTCTTAAAAACTATTCTGCTCCAGTAAGTGGGGGAAACAGAGCTTTGGCCCACGTGATTCAAATGCCATAGGTGTGTTAGCAACAGCTAATGAGGTAGGATCAGCTAAAACAAAGGTTGCTGTATGTTTGGTCACAGTTACTCGAGTCTGAAGAGAAAAATCAATGCTGGGCTGAAACATCAGCTGTCAGGCTCTATACATACAGAGGCTGCAGAGAGTTGGGCAGAGGAGAGATGGATGGGAGTTGTCAGCTTCCAGCTCCTCCAGAACCTCCCACATCAGAGGCAGTGTGCTGCACAGAGTAGAAAAATGGGGAAATCCATCAATTTTTTTCTTCCGACAGAGTGCAGAAGTACAGCTGCAACATTCATCAAATATTTTCTCATCGGATGAATTAATGGAAGTCTCCAGACTGTTCCTCTTCAGCATGTCAAGTGTTTTGAAGTCCCCTAAATACAAACAGAAGGAAACCTTTGTTTAGTGTAAAACTGAAGATGTTTACTGTGACATAACATCAGAAAAATAAAACAATGAAGGGAGCACAGGCATTATTACTGGCTCACCTCTGTGGAGGTGAGAGGACAGAAGTCTCCCATCTCTCATAGGCACTCCCATTATCATAATTTTCCCTCTAAATTCTCCATGCTGGTGACCTGAGACACCTTTTACTTCTGCCCAGTGCACTGTGCAGCCAGAAATTGCCATATCCATGCCACGTCTGTGCCATCGGTCTATATACAGCCTCTTGCCATTGGCAAGAATTAAATGTTGCAAACATGTGCCTGACCCACCACAGCCCTTGGAGCCTGCAGATTGGCCTGCTTTTTACTAAATTTGTGGGACATCAAGAACTACTGGAAAAAATGACTTGCCTGGAGCTTCATTGCAGCTGCAAAGCAGTCAGAGTGAGATGAACAAGACATTGAGATCCCACTGTTTTCCCTTCCTCTTGTAGCTCTTTTTCTTCCACGTGCTTCACTGCCTGTGTGGCAGATGCGGAAACTGTACTGAGAAGAGCTTATGAACAGAAAAGAGGAAGTGTGCTCATAGGTGAAGTAAAGCAGGAAAAAATGAGAAGAGCAGCTCCAGAATGCTGTTTGCTGGTAGGGTCAGCTGTGGTCTTCTCACATTGCTGCTGATTTCATTCAAGATACTTTTTGCTAGAGGGTGTCTTAATTCCTGGTAGGTGAGAATGATGTTCTTCGTAAATCTCTGTCAGTAACTATAGAAACTCTGGTTTGCCCTAATATCGTGTTGGTTTCTTGGTTTGCACAACTTTACATAGCAGCAAGATCCCACAGCAAGCTGCAGATTGTACAAGATGTGATTTGAATTTCATGGACGTCGTTTTGTTCTCTGACACATCTCCTCAAACCCTACATATTCTGATCAGCTTCTACTATCTCCCTCTTTGTCTTCTTTTTGAAAACCATATGGCTTCTCAGTCCCTTCTCATAGGAAAACTATCTTGCTATTGCCTTTTGTTTTCCTTTTTCCTACCGTTTTTGGGATGTACCTCATAGCCGTGAGTCATCTCTGGGTTCTGCCAAGTTCTCACACATCCTTCAGGACCCACGTTTGTCAAATGCAGAAACAGTCGTGAGCAGCACACAGGGCTCACATTTGCATTTAGCTGGAAGTGGGATGGAAGGCGTGTTTTGCCTGGGAGGAAAAAAGGCCAGACAAGTCATTGGACTGGGGGAGGCATTGGCGTGTTGTCAAGAACATCCTGGGAAAGGAAGGAGGATTTTGAGGAAAGAAGAAAATCGGGTATTTTACATTTTTCAGCATTGAAGGTACTCCCTCTGCATGTGCTCTCTAAACACGGAAGAGAAGACAGCACAGTCAGCTTCAGCAAATGGGAATCACACGGGCAGATCACTGCCCTCCAAGGATTGCCTTTCTTGGCTCTATTAATGCATAAAACAGGAGCACTTCGACCACCTTGCACTGTCAGCAAACAGCACGGTGAACCATCCACCCCAAATCACACACAAAGCATAGGCTTAAAGTGAGTGGCATTATGCGTATTCCTGACAAGTCTCCATTAATTCCCTCGTGAAGCCTCCATTTTAATTAAATTTGTAAGCCATGTTAGTCTTATAGTCACTGGGTTCAAACAGTAATCACTGACTTTGCTATTTATTATGCAGTAAAGGCCATACTGAAGGGGAAATAAATTGCATGGGCCCTTTGAATTACAAATAAAGAGGAGCTGCTGAAGACACTGGTAGACATGAACAAACACAGAGCATGGAGCAGAGCAGGACGGGAGCCCAGCTCTATTACTCATCCTGTGATCTCCCCGGCCACAGTTACAAACGCTCGTATTTCTTGGTATGTTTTACTGAGGTCCATGGGCTTTTGCTTAGAAAATTAATAAAATGAGTTGTTCCGTCAAATCAATCTATTAGATTGCACTGACAAGGACTGTATTTTGTTCCAGCCACTCTGTTTTTTTTAATTCAAACATATTTTATTGGCTAGTAGACTCTTGTAAATAGTTCAGTGAAGTGACAGTTGTATACTTTTTCCTGGTGACAATGTAAGAGCTGTATATTTGCCTAATCACTGTTGTTTTGGGGCCAAACCCAAGGAACCTGCCTTGGGGTAGGGAGGCTGCAGGCTGGCACACAGCCCCAGGAGCATCTGGAAATTTCCATCTCATGAGGCCCCAACAGAACCTCCTTCATCCACCCCCAGTCACCTCAGGGCTGAGCAACTCCAGACCCTCATCGCCGGGCTCAGGCTGCCTCCACCTGTGCTGTGCTATCCGTGTTCCCTTTCCAGTTTTCATGCAGCTCTGTTGGCAGGACTGATGCTTCTGGTGGTGGCAGGCAGACCCAGATTCGAGGACTTTCCAGTGTCACACAGCTCTCCGTACCACTGAGGGTTGAGGACCCATGGCCACCCTGGTGGGGCAGCACCTGGACATGGCTGTGGGGCAGGCACTGGAATGGGGCCTCCAAGGACATCCAGGGACACAGCATCCTGCAGCTGGGGCCAGCCAAGGGGCAGCAGGGACGCTGAGGATCATATGTGCTGCACCCCATTGGCATCTCCATCACCTGGCTCCTTCCCTTCACAGCGACCATTGGCTAGATCCTGCTGGGAAAGTAGGATGAAAGATGCTGCTGAAGGGAAAAGCGCTCTTATTTTACCTGCTTTCACAAGTCCTTTGTTATTCTGCCTCAAAAAAAAAGTGGCTATATGAGAACACTCTCTTTGCCAGGCAGGTCGTGCTGGCAGGCAGCCAGCAGCACCCAGAGCCTTTTGTTGAGATCAGCACTGAGGCACTGGGAGCTGCGCATGGTGGGCTGCAGGTGTTCCCAGCACGGCTGTGAGCAGCTCTGCACGATGCAGAGGTGCGTGGCTGTTCAGGCCAGGGCTTGGCTTGGGAGGGGTGCAGGAGCTGGCCCGCTCTGTGCTGCACCGCATGGTGATTTCCCCCATTCCCACCTGTATTTCACTTTCCCTGTTGGACTAAAATGTTATTACAAAAAAATTTCCATCAGCTGGAAAAAAAAGGACCAATGCCTGGCACACAGCCTGGGCTCAGCAGTGATAAGTCTGCAATTACAAGACCAAAACCAAAACACAACAAAAACAAGCCCCAGAAAGTCCCAAAACACCAGGAATTGAGCAAAAACAAAACTGTCGTTCCTATTGCCCTGAAATTCTTCCTCGCAGATATTTTTCTCACATGGGTAAGCAATATAACAAAGCAAAGAGACCTCAGAATAGAGAGCAATAAAGTATAAAAGTAAAAATAGAACAATCCAGGAGTATATTTTGCCCGCCAGGATATCTGCAGCTCCAACACAACAGCGGAGAGGCGGCAGTGCCCTTGGCACAGCAGGGTGGAGGTTGCTCTGATGCCCATCCCACATGAGCGTGGCAGTGCGGGGTCACAGCACCTCCAGCCCCGGCACAGGGCTGCCAGCCCAGCACACACCCTGACAGCACAGGTTCCCCGTGGAGGTGTGTGTGTCACTGCTGTCTGCCCTGTCTGCACCTCTGGGATCTGTGCATGGAGATGCCAGTCCCTGTGGGTAGGCAGCGTGCTGCCTGTTCTGCTCGCTACTGCCACTGAGCAGTAATCGCTCTCCCTAGACCAGCCACGGGCTAATCCTGCAGCAGGAGAGCTGAGGAGATGTGCTTTCATCAGATATAAATGCCGAAGTAGAAAACAGGCCATGGTTTTTGCGTGACTCAGGGTGATAAAAGCGTAGGAGGGACCTTGAATGTAACCTTGTCTGTGTCCTGATTCCGGGGCACGATCAGCTGTACCCACGTACAAGTATTCCCATGCAATTGCTGCTGCTGCCACAAGACAGTCTCTAACAAAAGCCATGCGTTCAGACACAGGGCCTGTCAAATCTGCCCAAGGAGGCTGTGGATGCCCCATCCCTGCAGGCATTCAAGGCCAGGCTGGATGTGGCTCTGGGCAGCCTGGGCTGCTGGTTGGCGACCTGCACACAGCAGGGGGCTGGAATTGGATGAGCACTGTGGGCCTTTGCAACCCAGGCCATTCTGTGATTCTCTGATTCTATGATTCTGTGAACATGCTGTGGTTCTAAGATTTTAAAGACTGAGTGGGGCTCAGTGCTGCCAGGGACTCCATTTGGTTTATTGGGAGTCCCACAGAGTGGGTGGTGAGCTCTGGGGATGCAACATGAGGATGTGTGGGGCAGCAGGCAGGGCTCCAGCTCTGTTCCACCAGACATGGCAGAGCCCATCCCTGGGTCTCCAACGCTCATCCCATCTGCCACCAAGACAGGTTCATCAGAGCTGCCTTCCTCACTTGCTTTCCATTCTGATACGACCCTGAGGTACACTGTGATTTCAGATCAGTAACACAGAGCTGGACAATTAACTCTGAAATGAAATATGGTTCATTTTTCTCATTCTCCACATCCCCCCAAAATTCCTGGGAGTTCGGTGAGGCAGCACCAAGCAGATCTGCTGCGGCCATCCTGCTCTGTGCAATGCATTGGGCTGCACTGCTTGAGAGGTGCTGTGTTGAAGGCAGATTTCTCCAGGCTGCACACCGGTATTGTTTTCAGGAAAAAAATAATATTTGTAATAATGGTTGTGTCTCAAAAATAATTAATTTGGCAGGAAGTTAAAAAGAGAATGGAATGAAGAGGTTTGAGGGCTGGTTTCCAGTTCTCATTTCTCTGTCTTTATCTCACAAGTAAAGACTGCACACAGGTGTCAAATGAGAAGACTGCTCATAATTACACTCCTTAAACACTTAATAACATTTTCTTAAATTAATATATTCCCCATCTGTGTAGCATTGAAGACATTCAGCTCATAATATTGCCTAGTTTATCAGTGTCAAATGACACATACTCAATCCATTGGAGAATATTATCAACAGATAGAGTCTTAACGTGCATTATTGCTCATTCAGCTAATGAGTATGATTCAGGCTAGTACTTATAATTAATAACAGAACTAAAATACCAGTTATGATGGTGGTGCTAAGGTAGCTTTGTGCAGAAACACGAGGAAGCCAGGCAGCAGCAGTAGCTGAGTCCCTGGTCCTTCAGCAGGATTAGTGTGTTTCCGAGGAGCAGCTGCACTTGCACATTGAAGCCAGCTAGGAAACAACTTATTTGATTCTATTTCCTTTCTCATGTCTATTTTTTTTTTTTTTTTTTTAAATCAGACTTGTATGTTCTGCAGCTAAAAGAATTTAGCCTACAAACAGGAGGGGAATCAACTCTTTGAAAGGGTGAGTGACAGCAGGACAAGGGGAAATGGTTTTAAGCTGAGGGAAGGGAGATTTAGGTTGGACATCAGGGGGAAATTCTTTACGGAGAGAGTGGTGAGGTACTGGAACAGCTGCCCAGGGAGGTTGTGGATGCCCCGTCCCTGGAGGTGTTCAAAGCCAGATTGGATGGGGCCCTGGGCAGTCTGGTCTAGCATTAGGTGGGATGGTTGGTGGCCCTGCGTGTGGCAGGGGGGTTGGAGATTCATGATCCTTGAGGTCCCTTCCAACCCTGGCAATTCTGTGATTCTGTGATTCTGTGATTCTGTGAATTTAAGAAGTGCTCCCCAGAGCACAGCCCCGCTTTAGCCCCCTGGAGGGAAGGGCCTGACTCTGCTCTTGGCCTCTCCTGCCTCCCACACGTTAACATTCCATGGGATTTATATCACAGAATCATAGCATGGCCTGGGTTGCAAAGGCCCACAGTGCTCATCCAGTCCCAACCCCCTGCTGTGTGCAGGTCGCCAACCAGCAGCCCAGGCTGCCCAGAGCCACATCCAGCCTGGCCTTGAATGCCTGCAGGGATGGGGCATCCACAGCCTCCTTGGGCAACCTGTTCCAGTGCCTCACCACCCTCTGGCTGAAAAACTTCCTCCTCATATCCAACCTAAACCTCCCCTGTCTCACTTTAAAACCATTCCTCCTTGTCCTATTGATGCTGGGTTGGAAGGGACCCCAAGCCCTGCCCCAGGCTGGGTTCCCCCCAGCTCAGGCTTCCCAGGGCCCATCCACAGCCTTGAGCACCTCCAGGGATGGGGCACCCACAGCTCCATGCAGTGCCATGGCCTCACTGCCCTCTTTAGGCACTCTCACACCGTTGCTGCTCCAGGTGGGGCCTGTGTTGGACCTCCACTCAGCAGTGACTGCAGCCGAGCTCTGCCCTGCAGCACACCTTTCACAGAGGGCTGCTTCTGCAGATGTGCTGGGCTTATGCTGTGAGTATTTCAAAATCCAATGATTTGAAATATATTTGTATCAACTGCTGCTCACCAGGTAGCCCCGCAGGGTTCCTAACTAGCATGAGAAAAGATGAATGCTAACAGGGAAATGTTCTGTAAAGAGAGAGTGTGTTCTGGAAAGCTGTGACGGGCAGCCCCCACCTGTTCCATTATAATTCCACTGCACAAATCTCTGGAGAAAACTCTACTGGAATAATGTATAAAGCTGTGCAGGGAAAGCATCAGATAGAACTGATGTCAAGCAGGACAATGAGAGCGGGCAGGGCATTCCACCAGGGGCAACAGAAAGTTTTTGACTTACTGAGCGTGGCATAAACAGCAACTCAATGGTTGAGTAAGGATATGACTGACATCCGTGAACACCCCAGGAATAAACATGAGGAGAAGAACAAAGCTGTTGAAGGGAAAAGGACAACTGGGAGGGAAGAAAACCACAGACAACAGAGATGTAGGCAGAGGTTAATACTCTAATTCCCCAGTAACTTTTGTAATCATCAAGCCCTGAGCTCTGCAGTCAGTAACAGGAGCAGGCATCCTGGCAGGGCTCGCTTCACGGCTCTGTCTGCTCGCAGCCCACATGGGCTCAGTCCTTGCAGAAGGAGAAAGGCCAAAACGTGAAGTCCATGAGCCAGAGGATGAGATGAGTGCCAGCACTGGGCACAGCCGGGCACTCAGGGCAGGGCTGCAGTGGGTCAGGTGAATGTGGGTGATTCTACACCAGGACGATCCCTGCGTTTGCACAAACACCAAACCCAGGATCTCCTCCAGCCTTCAGCTTTACTCACAGTGCATCCAAAGAAGTCACTTACACCTGTTGTTCTTTTCTCCTCCTCACTAAATAATGATGGACAGACACAGGCATCACAACGAGGACATTTTAACCACGGGTGTTTTTAGCCATTGCTATTCAGAAGCAAAGTTGAGTTCATTTCTTTTCACCACTTATGCGTCAGAATCATCCCCTGTACTATAAACCACAAAAGTTGAGGTTTCTCACTACTCCTCCTCTAGCTGCTGGCACCTGGGTGTGCATTTCAATTGGACACAGTTGCACTTCTTTATCAAGATGAATTATGTCATGAAAATACATACGTGCATAGAGAAGTTCTGATATTTCAACACTGGCTTCACTTTGCAACTTTTATAAAAGCAAGTCTGAGAAACATGTCCATCAGGAAACTTTGATGGGATGATATTAGAAGCATAAAGAATGTACACGTGCTAGAAAAAATGTATAGAAGAAGTTGCAGCATTTTGAGAAAACCATAAATGTTCTTCAGTTCCTTTGAAACTTTCTCTGGACCTGGAGTAAAAGCATTCTCAAAATTCTGCTTCCCAAACCTAAGTGGGCACGGCAGCCCTTTCCCTACCAGCTCATCCTGTATCAACAGTGACGCCAGATCAGGATCCCAGCGGTACCATCCTCAGTTGCTCTTTGGTGGTGATCCTCAGAAATTAGTGCAGTGCCATTAACATTAGATGAGAACAAAGTAGCCGTAAACCAGACTCTGAGCTAGCAGCTGCAAGGACCCCCAGGGCTTTTCAGCAGCTCTTCTGCTAACATTGCTGCGCTCTGTCTCTGCAGAGTAATTCTTTATAAAGACAGTTCTGAGGATGAACCGGCCAGTGTTAGTCTGGATCGATTTATATTTCCTCCCAAGGAACTAGTAGCTGTAATATAAATTCCAGCTGAATAAAACATGAAAAAATAATCTTTAAAAACTGGGCCACTGAAGCGTAGAAACCTCTTTTCTTTCTGAATTATGCTGACAAAGGAATCAAGAACCCTGTGCTGGCTGCCTGCGTGCCCACACGTGGTCGTGTTGTGTGACAAAGTCTGCGTGCCCCCTCAGGGCTGTGTGCATTCCCTGCCTGGCTCCATGATGCCCACGGCTCAGCTTTGCAGTGCTCATCATTCACCTTCACAGTGCCATGGCACAGCTCCACAATGCCCACAGCCCAGCCCCACAGTGCCAGCACTCACTATCAGTGTGTCCATCACTCAGCTTCACCACCCATAGCCCTGCGCTGCCCATCACCTCTGCAGCACCCATTGCTCACCACCACGGTGCCCATCGCTTCAGTCGCAGCGCCCACTGCTCACCACATGAGCTGAGCAGTGCAGTGGATGTAACCAGAGACTTTCTGGTCACTTGGAACCATTGGCAGATCCCCTGTGCAAACAATGCACCATCATTCCCGACACGCAATAGATGAGGAAGGGCTCCAAAGGATTGTCCTTGCACTGGCAGATGTTAATATGTGCAAGTATCACACATGCAGTTTGGCAACTGTATTTCATCCTCATGCAGAGTTCACACACACAAAAAATGCCATGGATTGATCCTGGCAAGAACACTGCACATTTGGTATTTCTCATCTGGTGCTGTATGGAGCTGCTACAGAAGAACATTAAAGCAGAAATCTCCATGACCAAACACTGGAACGTGCATCCATTAGAAACAGAAATCCAAATGGAAAATGGAAAAACCAGCAAGAATGGCAGTGCCCTGGGATTCTGGTGCAGGCTGCAGTAATTTAGGACCCTTCCAGGGAGAGGTCTCCCTGTCTCAGAGGTTATTAAATCGACAACCTGCTGCTGAGTCATATAGGAAATGCCCCAAGCAGAACTAAGTCTCAGACTGAAAAACAAGCAGAGAGACTCAAAGGAATGATTTAAGCCCACTTTAGCTCAGGAATCTGTGTATCCTGTAATGACTACCAGCAGACACTCGAAGAATTAGACCAACAGTAGGGTACAGCCCTTGGAGGTCAGCGTGGGTCAGCTGAGGAAGGGAAAAACTGTCCTTGTCCTGTGCCCTCCACTGTGCCAAGAGCTGCTGCTGTGAGGCCAAGCCAGGTGCACGCAGGGCCCGGGGCAGCCAGCTGCTCTGCAGACCCCTCTGAACACCACCACTGGGACACACAGTGCACAGCAGTCTGCCAAGAGAGCATATTGCTCAGTAAAACCTGAAGGCAGCACCACGCAGTGTACACAAGGATGCTGAAGCAAAGGCAACAGCACTGAAATAAATGGCAGTCTCAATTGCTCTACTTTATTAGTTGCTGACAAGTGAACATAAATCCTTATCTGCAAAAATCGGTTATGTGCATTTGGACAACTGAATAAGGAGGACTGAAATATTGTTCTATTTACTTTCAAGGCACAGAACCAAGACACTCTTTGTTACCTCATAAAATGCAGCATAGTGAAGTTAATACCTTTTTGCCAGCAGCTTTTTGCTTTCTCTTGCCAGAGACAGCCTCCAATTTTGAGACTGCATCATCAATCCAGGAGCCGTAAGGGCCTAAGTTTCTATATATGCACTTCCTTGATCCAAGGCTGAAATAAATGCATATTACCTATTACATGTTCTGGGCTGCCTGGCAGCTGGGGCTCCTACCAGCAGGGTGAGGTGCAGAGGTCACTCTGAGCCACCCAACTTTATAGAATCACAGAATGGCCCAGGTTGGAAGGGACCTCAAGGATCATGAAGCTCCAACCCCCCCACTGCATGCAGGGCCACCAAAATCCACATTTCATAGCAGCCCGGGCTGCCCAGGGTCCCATCCAAACTGGCCTTGAACACCTCCAGGGATGCAGCATCAGGGACAGGGACTTGGTCTGCCCCTCCTTTTGCTCCCAGTGATCCCAGTGCAGGGCTGGCAGCTGAAGGATGCTCACAGAATCACAGAATTGTAGGGGTTGGAAGGGACCTCCAGAGATCATCGAGTCCAACCCCCACAGCACCCAGGGGCTCGTGGGGCACCGGGGTGGAGAAGGCTCCATCTCTGGAGTGTGTATGGGATGAGCCCCAGACACACAGTGCTGTCACAGCAGCCCTGGTGCTCCCACCCGGCCAGCAGCAGTGAGTGGCACGTAGTGCTGTGTGCAATGCACTGGGTCGCTGCCTACCTTCGTTTTCCCACCCAGTAACTTATTTCTGGGAAGCCCTGGGGCCAGATTCAGAGTGCAAATCAAGCAGTCAGATCACATAAAATTGTCCTTTTCTCTTCACCAGGGAGCCAATAATGAAGAGCACTCGTGTAACCCATAATCAATGATTTATTCAGCTTAAGTGATTTATTTTATCTGCTTCTTTAATAGCCATAAGCAAAACTTTTTGTCTCCAGGGGTACTCAGCTCAATGTGGCTGTTTTTTGACATAAGTAATCTGGGAGTGTTCCTTGCTCACAACAGAGAGAGCAAGTCAGGTCACACCAGCTTCGTTCCACAGCGGGGCAAGCAATCACAGATGCCAAAGTCTGTTTGGAGAGCATTTCATGCAAGGTGATGTTCACACAAATTTTCTTGGAGTGCAAACACAAAACAGTGGGAACTCGATAAATTAAAGTATTTATGAAGTTCCAACTCAGAAATGAAAATGGTTACATGTTTTTGCATTAGGGGAAGCAGGGAAGCTGCGTCTCTTTGTCTTTGCACTCAAAGCACATTCATCCTTCCCTTCTTCAGGGAAGTTAGGATTGCGTACTGGATTTTCTTCTACTATACTCACAATGTTCTATTTCTATTTTTCTCCCGCCAATCACCATTTGTCACTCTTTCTCGGTACTGCACACATCAACTCCTGTAATTACAGAAGCAGGGGTTTCACCGAGAGGTCATTTAAAATGGCTCTTTTTTCAGTTTTGCAGAGATGCTGTGCACACATTTCACAGTTTTAAGCCTTAAGAAAAATGGAGGCTCTGCTACAAGACCCAGCCATCTCGTCTAGGCACAGCAGTTTCCATAATTCTTACTCTGATACCTTGTAAAACTTCACTCATTGGTTTCCATTGATTCTTGTAGACATGAGCACAGCCAGTACTTCCCAGACCTCCAAATTGCTAGCTCATTAGCAGCTCAGCATGCCGTATCTTGTGCATAATAAATGAAGCAGTGTGTCTGTGTATCACACTTCCCTTCCATAGGCACTTTAAAAGCACAGTTATTTTTCTGATTTCTTTTCTCTATTATTGTCTTTTCCTTCTTGCCACAGTTGCCAAGTGATTAAAGGATGCTCACATACTCCATTTTTCCCCGTTCCAACACTTCCAGCAGTGTCAGATCTTCAAGCACAACTGACAAAAAATAAGAGACCACAGAAAGTGACAAACACAGCCTAAAAGAAAAAGAAGGAAAGAATTTCCTTCATTAAAATAATACTCTTGAAATGAAACCCAGGACCACCAGAGTAATTAACAATTTGTTGGTTTTCAAACCCTTGAGGCTACATGGTTACATGGTGATACCTTACGCAGTGACCCACACAGCCCTCTCCCAGCTGCCTGCAGTGCCCCGTGTCTATAGGGGAGGACAACTCTGAAAGAGAGAAAGAGCAGGGGAGCCAACTCTTGGAAAGGGGAGATAACAGCAGGACGAGGGAAATGGTTTGAAGTTGAGGGAGGGCAGATTTCAGTTGGATGTCAGGGGGAAGTTGTTTGCTGTGAGAGTGGTGAGGTGCTGGAACAGCTGCCCAGAGAGGCTGTGGATGCCCCGTCCATCCCTGGAGGTGTTCAAGGCCAGGTTGGATGGGGCCCTGGGCAGCCTGGACTGCTGTGAAATGTGGAGGTTGGTGGCCCTGCCTGTGGGGGGGGTGGGAGCTTCGTGATCCTTGAGGTCCCTTCCAACCCGGGCCATTCTGTCATTCTGTGATTCACAAGGAAGGTGCCCAGGACATCCCCCTCTGCTGCCACAAGTTGGCCCCACTGCTGGCAGCCCCTCAGCAGGAACCTCAGTTTTTTCCTTCACCGATCATTCTGGTTTAGCCCTGACCTTTCCTAAACAACCCTACAAAGCTGGGTTT
This sequence comes from Phasianus colchicus, assembly GCF_987193195.1. Taxonomy (NCBI): domain Eukaryota; kingdom Metazoa; phylum Chordata; class Aves; order Galliformes; family Phasianidae; genus Phasianus; species Phasianus colchicus. Next base: position 60,638,068 of record NC_143440.1, read on the forward strand.
TAACTCTGCTACCAGAAACTGTGGGGGTATGGAGGGGGGGATTATTGGAGAGGTGGCTCCAATAGAGCTGAGTAATGTGCACAGGGTGGACTCAGTTCCAGCCTCCGTGGACTGTGCCTGCTTGACCTTGTGCTGTATTTTTTGTAACTCATTTTAGTTTATGCTGCACAGGATACAAGGTGACCACAGAACAGACAAGATAAAAAAAGCTTATTTTGGTGTTTCATAATCCATTACTCATTCGTACTTTCTCGTATCCTAACTTTTTTCAGCAAGTAAGGCTGTCAGGAAGGATATTAAGAGAAAGAGTAATGTATCTCAGCGTCAGGTTCTGTAGGCACTGCACCAGGGGGAGCAGGAAGCTGGAGACCCACGTGAGATGCTTGTCCTGTACGAGTGGGCTCAGTGGGCAGCTACAGCCTTATTGCACACAGGGGAAGAAGCCATCAGTGTCAAAGCATAAGACAGTAAAATCCTGGGTGAGGTGGATAGATGAGAAAGGCTAGTGGCTAATTTCAGCTGCCTGACTGTAAGGCATTCAGTCCTGTTTGGGATGCCCTACAAAACATCCCATCTGCCTGCTGTAGCTTCAGAGCTCAGATGGATGTTCTACAGGACGTGCCAGCCCCAGCTGTGCCTTGTTCCACACTTAACATGTGTGGACACCTAATTTTAGCAAGTGAGATGAAGACCCAGAGAGTGCTCTGAGCAGTGAGGGGGGAGAGAAAAACGCCGGACCAGCAGTTTTTGTGGAGGAGGGAAGGCCATTGCCCTGTGGGCATTGAGTCCTGGCAGCAAACCATGAGAGGCTCCACTTCTCCAGGCAGAGCAGTTTGCTACAGCTCCCACATTCCTCCCCTGGTACCTCAGGAAAACACAAAACTCTTTATTAAATTAGAAAAATCATAGGTGCTACTGGGAAGGAACATTTAATACATGAATATCCAGCTAATCGGATGGGACACACTGCAAACGGGAGCACACTGCAGAGTCCCACGGAGCAGACCTCTGCCTATCCAGCACTGCAGCCAGAGTGCAACCTTACAAACTCTGGCACCAAAACCTCACTGAGAAAGTGTGGGAAAAATCCTAAATATGTGGAAAATAGAAAGGTTGCATCCTCAGCAGAATATGAGCTGAGCCTCGGTAATGGATTGGCTCCTAGCTCCCAAGCTCTAATAGAAAGCTAATTTTCTTTATGTAATTAGAAGTGTCATATTCAATAACACTTTCTGATCCTTTCTAAAAAAGAGAATTAACAATAATTTGTTGTAATATAGTCCCATTGATTCTTATTTGGAACTATAGATCAGGTAATTAGACTTAATAAAAAGCAGAGAAGAGAGAAGGATGTAAAATTCCTAAACCTATAGAGAGGTCATCATCTGTTGCAGTGCATGTATTGATCTGCATTATTGCCTGAAACATCGAGTTCTTAAGAGTAACAGTGACAGTGCCTCAGGTGCCCTGTGGCTCTCAGCTCAGGATGGAAGAGGTCACACAGGGCAGGTCATGGTGAGCCACCAACAAAGGGTGAGCAGACATCCAAGGGAAGGGAGCTGGGGGGATGTCAGGTCTTCCAGATGTGCTCTGCTGAGGGGAGGAAGGCAGCAGCCCATGAGCCCTTCACAGCTGCCATGTTCTGTGCCTTCATGCAGCACCTGAGCTTCATGCATTTCAGTTCTTTTCCAGCCCCATTTCTGAGACCCTGTCCAGCACCAGAGCTGGGAGAGAGGGGAGGGGAAGGGAGGGGAGGGGGGGGGAGGGGAGGGGAGCAGCCTCTGTCTCTTCCACAGCATTCCCCTCCTGCAATGGAAAGCAGCACCTAGACACTGCCACTCCTCCAAGCACTCCATAGGATGGCAGAGGGGTTCCAGGTGCCCCTGGGACAAACTGCAGGTCTCCTTGCTGCCCATCCCAGGGTAGCAGGCACTGCAGGACACCCATCAAGCATTCCCAAGGGCACAGTAATGGTGGAAATTTCTCCTTGCACCTCAAAGGACACCAAGGGGACACAGCAGAGTCAGACTCCAAATCCACTGCTGGAGCCCCTGCCCCAGTGACAGAAACATGAGAGACCAGGGAAAGCAGCAAGCCGGGAACATGCCCAAACAGCATCTCAGAGCTGGTGAGCACTGCTGAGACCCGACTGCCTGCGCATGGGCTCCTGCTGCCCTGCAGGGATGTGCACACACAAAAGGGAAAGAGTTTCTCAAAGCAAGGCACTTTCTAGAGAGCTCTTAGCAAAGCTGCCAATGTTGCAGAAAAGCAGAGCATGACAAAAGGGTAGACCCACCACACAAACTTAGATTAAGAAATGAGTTGTGTTAGACCACGCTTTCCTTTGCAATTTTTTTCTCTGAGAAATACACGGGGTTCTCTGCACAAATCCTATTATTTTTCACAGGATTTGTGAATGTAGCATGCATATGCTGCTTTAAAATTTGTCACGTTTCTCTGTTTCTCTGATACCTGAGTTGCAGAGCCTGCTAGCTCCTTACTCCCTCTTCTTTATTTTATGACTTATTTCTTCCAAGTGACCTATAAAGAAAAAGGCTTTAATTCAAGAGTTTTTATATCCTGGCTCTTATGCTCAAGTACCAAACAACCTCACTCCAATTGGCTGATCTGCCACCGCGCTCTGGTGGAACAGAAATGATTGAGTCAAAGAAGAGCACACATCTCCTCTCTGCTGAGATTGTTTTCAAGAGGAAAATGGGGTGTGGGAGTGGGGAGGTGGGCTGACATGGTGGCACGTGCAGGAGCCAGGCATGTCCTGCTAAGGTGGGGTTCCCTGAGAATCTCGAGCTGCTGCTCTGCGTACTTGTGCTTGGGAGCTTCAGTGCACAAAATCCTGCCTCAGGGAAATACTCTCCTAACGCTTCTGGCAGGAGAGCATTCTAAGCCCCGGAGCATTACAGGCATCTTCGTCTGCTTCATGCGCCCAGTGCAATGGTACAGAAAATACCTGGAGCAGATGTCTCCCTGTAGAAGCCCACCTGCTATTCCTAAACAGCCTTTACACATTAGGCTTCAGTGGAACTTCTTTCCCAGTTAGAATCTAAGCGCCCTTCAGCCCACACATAACAGCCCAGGAGCACGGCCCCTCACGGCCAGCCCCACGTAGAAGCTGTGGGCTGGTAGGCACTGCGGCCATGAACCAGGCTGTCACCATGCACCATATCTGTTACCATGAACCACATCTGTCACCATGCACTGTGACAGTCACCACGCACCACGGCAGCGATGGTGTGCCACGCCTGTCACCATACCCCGTGTCTGTCACCGTGCACTATTCCTGTCAGCACATACAATGTCTGTGACCACACGTGAGCCAGCTGTGCCCATCTGCACTGCTCAGCACTCGGAGCAGAGCTCAGAGAGCTCCTGTATGGCTCAGCATCCCAAGGCCCTGCTGGAGCCAGCAGCCTGGGGCAGAGGAGAACAGGACGTGTGTCTGAACTGGGCATGGAGCTTGGCTTTGGCAGTGGCCGTTCACATGTGACATTCCACGTGCACTTGGAAACAGAAAGGACAAGAAAGCCAGAAGTGAACAGAAAGGTACATCAATACGTGTGATTTCCTCACATAAGCTAACAGGGAATTCCTCTTGAAACATTCCCTTTGCTTTGCATGCAAGCTTAGTCTGTGTTCATTGAGCACAAAACATCATAAAATCTTTTAAGCAGTTTAAACAGCCAGTGCTAGACGTCACATTGGGAGCCCAGGATGTGTGAAACTGGCTTGAAATTGGACAAAAAAAATTAAACCACAAAAGTAAAAAAACAGTTTCTATTCCCTTGGGGTCTGCCATCATGTTTTCAGAGCCTGGAACTTTTATGCATTTATAATGTAGAGTGTTATAAATATTCATACAGAGACTCATAGGCTAAAATTAAATGAGCTCATCACAGTTATTTTTAGTGTAATGGATGTAGGCAATAAGAAAATCCCAAGAAAATGAATAGATGCAATTGGGGTAATAGCAGTACCTATTTTCCCCATTTTGAGAACTGATGTGAAACAGAGGTGAAAAATACTCACGTAGATAAACACCAGACAGGGAGGCAGCAGCACCCGGGGGTCACAGCCCCACGTGGAGCCAATTCAGGGCTGGACATGGCACATCCCCGGGGGGAGCATTCTGCAAGGACTGGATGGGGCTGGGAGTGCTGGGAAGGAAAACAGAAAAAAGTTCCAACTGATGAAACCAGCTGATGTGCAATGGCACAGGAGAGAAGGAAATCCTCATAAATGCCTGCAAGCTCCTTGTTGCAGATGGAGGTTTGAGCTGTGCCTGCTGGAGGGATCAGCAGCCCCCTCTTAGTGAAGCTGGAGCACAGCTCACAGCAGGCTGCTGCCTTCCACAGGTGGCTGAGGACACATCTCCTGGCCTGAAGAGCTTGTCGAGAGCTCTATGAGATGATTTCCATAGGTCCAGAGTATACAAAAAGCCTCTCAGAGAATCCCAGAGCCACAGGGGTTGTAAGGGACCACTGGAGCTCCCCAGCCCAATCCCCTACAGCAGAGCAGGGTGCACAGGAAAGCACCCTGTATCTCCAGAAGAGACCCCACCTCTCAAGGCAGCCATTCCGGAGGTTAAGCATCCTCTTTGAGTTATTTTGAAGTACGTCTTTATGAATACCCTGGGAAGTTATCAGTGTTTACCCCTACTTGGCCTTCCTGGGGGCGTTGGGCATGTGGGGCAGCAGGGCAGGCACAGCGTGCCCCTCTGCTCCCCGTGGCACGGGCCCTCCACAGGCTCAGTCTGGGCTACACAGCAGCACAGAGGCATGGGGATGGCGGGTGGCTGCTGGGGCACAGGGACGCCGGGTGGCACCCGCAGCGGGTGGCACAGAGACAGAGCCATCCCTCTGTACCCAATTATTTCTGAACGGCTGACTTGTGAGCGCGCTTTCTTCCCGCGGCAAAAACGCAGAAGTGACTTTGCCTTTTAGTTTATGATTCAGATCTCTTTTTTTGACATAATGTGACATAATACAATGTACTAGATGAAATTATGCACCGCCTGATTGTGTGCTGAATTGTCACTTAGGGCAATTATTTCTTTTTAATAGTAGTAATTGTTACTCTGAGTTGCCAAGGATAACCGAATCCCTGCAGTAAGCGGAGCCATTTGTCATTCATGTAGTCTTGATAAATATTAATTGAATTAGCTGGCTGTATTGACAAATAGAAAGACGTCTGATGTGACGGAAAAGTTCAAAATAAAAAAAGGCAGTGCTGTTGGGGGAATGCAATTTATCCACAAATACACCGTGCTTTTGTAAATCAATCTTTTTTTCTTCTGGAGAGTATTTGTTTCTACCCAAAAAGCCATTGACTTCGGATGACAAGTTCATCAGAGCTTTACCTTTTAACACTCTATCTTTATTTACAAATATATACTCTGCTTCTTATTGTAAATCATAAAAAAGCCATTAGGCAAAAAAAAAAAAAAAGGAAGAAAGAAAGAAAAAGAGAGACAGAAAAAGCACCAATCTTTTAGTAAAAATAGGAATAATGATACAATTATGTTTGTAAAACCAGTCTTCCAGCTGCTGTCTGCAGATCCAGCTGGGCCGGCTGCTGTCATCACACCCATGTGATGGAGCTGTGCTTTCCAGCACAAAGTGCTCCGTGCCCTACAGGCAGAGCTGAAGACCATGAGGGTGCTGGGCACACAGTGGGGGCTGCACAGGGCGGCCCTCAGTGCTCCTTATGGAGGGGCAGGGCTGCAGCCCCCCACCATGAATGCAGCCAGAATGGACCTCTGCCATCAGACACAAAGGTTAGACAATCCGCTGCACCTCTGGAAATGGAGGCTGTTGAAGAGTAGTTTGGAAGAAGAGAGCTAAGAGGGAAGAGCAGAGGTCCTGCGGGTCTTGGAGGAGCTGAGTTTGGAGGAAAGCCACAGCAGGGCTCAGAGCAGGCAGGGTCTGCAGAGGAGAGGGGTGCTGGTTGCAGATATAAAGGAAAAACCCCGCTATTCACCCAGGTGGAGGTATCTAATTTTACACCACAAGGAAAATGCAGTAGCTGAATAGATTGCGAAAGTTAAAGTAAGTTAATACACATTTTAAACAATCCATCCTAGGTCTGAGTCAGTCCTCTGTGCTGGCTGGTGAAGTGCCCCATCTCAGGAACCACCACACCTGGCTGGTGGCTGCAGTCAGCTTCACTACATGCTGCAAGGAGTTAAATCATTGGACCAAGTGAAAAGTGAAGGTGGTATTTAGGAAAAGCCTCCATGCTCAAATGCAAATGCAGTTTTGGACTAGCTTGAGAACACTCCTGCTTCAGTGAATGCCAATGGACACACAGATGTCCCACCTGTCAGAATGTCATGCAAAATAAATACGTAGCTGTGTGCACAACGCCACACACAGACATAAGCCACCTGGGCAGATTACAATTACATGAGGAATATCCCAAGCATGAAAGAGGTTCCAGGCTGCCTGGTCCAGCAGAGGGATCACAGAACACTGCTTTGGTCTCTCAGCAACATCTGAGCATCTTCTGGAGCTGGTTCAATACCACAGCTAACACGCTGTATGGGTTTGTCCTTTCCACCTCTCCATAGCAGGGGAACTGCTTTGAAGCTGAAATGTTTTGGATTACATTTGCAGTTCTTTTAAATAGGCTTTACCCTGTTTCCAGAAGAAGATTGAGGGATACAGATCCTACCCAACTGCCTGCTGGATCCCAGACCCACTCACTGCAGGTATTTATTCTGCATGCTTGGTGCTGTCTCCAATGTGGGTATGATTATTTTAAAGGAGAAACATAGAATAGTATTTTAGGAACAGATTTATCAGATCAGAAGCCTTCCTCGTGCATTTATTTATTCATTCTTTCACTTATTTTCACACTTAGCAAGCTTCTCCACTGGTAAAGATCTTCAGAGATGAACCGGACCTGCTTCAGTGCCTCTGAACCCCTCCTGGGAGAAGAAACACAGGGAAGGAATGTTTCTGAAAATTTGATGGCAGTGACTCACCTATCTGAGAGATGTCACTGTGAGATAACTCAGTGCAAAAATAAACACTGAAAACAGTAAGAAGAGCCCTCATTTTAAGGTCTGCCCACCTGCAGCAGGCACATACGGCTGCTGCACATCCTGCTCTCCGTCCTTGCTGTCTGGAAACGATCGCAGCCAAATGGTCAGAGAAGTTCCCAGGGAGCTGAGTTATTCCTGTGTAGATACATTGGCTCTTCAGCATTAATCAGGATTCCTCACCCATTTTTCCACTTCAGGCCTTCTGCTCCAGCAAAAGGCAGGAGCAGTGCACGGTGAGGCAGACGCCAGGCTGTGTCCTCACTCTGCAGCCTTCGAGACATTTTTCATTCCCACTAGTGATAACAAGTGAAGATGGAGTACCTACCATAGGGAAACATGCTAAATATTTTATGAGCTGTTAAACATTTATTAATCATTCATATCCAGATGATTAAAAAATTAATACAAAATCTGAAAATGATTTAGGAATGCATGAGCTTATGCAGACGGATGGAAGGAGCTCCTAGAAGACGAGGGCTGGGGAGGAGGTGCCACAGCAAGCAGCATTCTGTCTGACCGTGCAAACGCCACGTCAGCCCAACCCACAGAGCCCCCCACCCCCTGAGCCCCCTCAGTGCCAACGAGGAGAGGGATGGGGGGAACATGGGTGCAGGACTCAGCCACCCCACCCCATCTGGTGGCAGTCACCCATCCAGCCCCATGGTGGGGCAGGCAGGCAGAGATGGAGGGTTCAGCTCTGCTGCAGTGTGATGGAACGCAGAGCCAGACTGCTGTGATTAAAGCAGCACCGACCCGCTGTAATTAAAACTGAAGAGATGCATTCATATTGACTGGATGAGCTAAGCTGAGTTGGAACTGAGCTCTTATTATTTCTTCCCCCCACCATTTCCAGCCGCCCCATTGCTGCAGGTGCTGTGCTAACAGTGGTAAGCCGTGGCAGCACCACATCTCTGCTTCTCCGCTGCGCCTTGGATTTTCCCGTTTTAATATGAATGAGGAGATTTGTGTTTTTCTTCTACATTTGATGTAGCAGCTACGGAAGACTTTGGCATAATATTGCCTTACGAGATAACCAAGTCAGAGTGCAGAGCCTGCAGTCTTTGTGCTCGCTGCATAACATCTCTTGTCATGAAAATATTATTTCCTGATAATCTCCTTCCTTGTATTATGAACAAAAAGCTGCATCAGATTGCCCTCAGCAGTGGATTGTAGGAGGCTTAGCGAGTCGGTTGTTTATAACAAACAGCAGACAAATTTAACTGAAGTTTGCAGACATCAAAGGGTAGAAGTTATCTTATTCCAGCACAATCAGCCCATGTGCTGTAGGATCAAAGCCCAGTGCAGGCTGCCTGCTCGTAGTGCTGACCTTTCTGTGATAAACACTGTTTCTTTAGGCTTCCCATAGCAGGACAACACAGAAAGGCGTGCTATGCAAATAGGCATGAGTGTCTGCCTTGCATTGTCCAGGAAACATCCTTTGGTTTCACACAGAGGGTGGTGAGGCACTGGAACAGGTTGCCCAAGGAGGCTGTGGATGCCCCATCCCTGCAGGCATTCAAGGCCAGGCTGGATGTGGCTCTGGGCAGCCTGGGCTGCTGGTTGGCGACCTGCACACAGCAGGGGGTTGGGACTGGAGGAGCACTGTGGGCCTTTGCAACGCAGGCCATGCTGTGATTCTCTGATTCTATGATTTTTTTTTCCTCCAGAAAAAAGGACCAAAAGCATAACATAGATAGAGACGAGCAGTGCAGCTCTCCAGCCAAGCAGGGTTCTGTTGGATCAGCCTGCACCAGGGCTGCACTGTGGGGCAGGGCACTCTGCTCTGTGCCCCCGGGATGCTGAGGGGCTCCCAGCCCTGGGACACGTCCTGTGGGAGAGCCCGTGCTCTGTGCCCCTGTGCAAAGATGCAGCAGAGGGGAAGCTGAGGTGCTGCTGGTGGAGGTGCAGGGGCTCTGCAGCAGCAATGGATGGGGTAAGCACTCTGACAGTACCATGCTGCCTTCCCAGAGCCCAGATCTGCACCACAGCTTCAGCGAGACCATTAAAGTAACAAAAATCTCAAAGCAAACAACTCCCTCTGGTCTCTCCCCCCCTCCTCGAAAAGAAAGCAAAAAAAGGGAAAAAAAGAAAGAAAATGAAAATGAAAAGAAAAAGCACAGAAGATGAACTGAGCAACATTTGTTGGTTTCCTTCCTCCCTCCTCCTCCCAGCCACGGGAAAGGGAAATGAACTCGAGTGGTTCCCTCAGAAATAGCTGCTAAAAGGATCGCAGTGGATTTTCAGGAACTGCTGCAACCACTGGCAGAATTATAAGCCATGGAGACAGCTTCAAAGGGCTTGAATGGCTGTTGGAACTTCTAACAATGAAGGCTACGTTAGACTGAAATCTCATTGAAAACTCAGGAAACAGATTTTACAGAAATATTTTAAACAAATATTCTTTCCCTGACTTAGAATACTTCAGCTGTTTTCCATTTCCCATGACTGCATCGAGAAGGGGAAGGAATAGGCCTGTTTCCCTTTGTAATACTGCCGTGCTGACAAGAAGAAAAAGAGAGAAAAGGAGGAAAATGCCATAAGTAGGGCCGGGATATTTCCCTTTTGTTTGCTTAAATAATTGTCCATTTTTTCTTCAGAAAATTGAATAGAAGTAAATGCTGTGGAACAAACTGGATAATTGCTCATCGCTACAAGAGATGTGGCACCAAACTGCAAACCTGCATGGCTTTGATTACAATTAAGGAAGAAAAAGATGATTTGTCATTCTATGTACAATGCCAATTTATTCTCTAATCACCACCTCCCATCAAAATTTCTCTGGTCTGATATATGAGCATCTATTATAGTACCTTTCCATGGTGATTCAAGGAACTCCACAATAAATGGTTTTAATTGTATTTGAAATGATGGTAATAATTCAGGTATACGCAATTGCACACAATATTATTGATTGAGCAAAAGGTGTTTCTAATTCTGCATCTGCTTAACGAATTTTCTTTAATGGCAATACGCCTGATTCAGTATGGGAGCAATGCAGAGAAGAAAAGTTCTGCCTTAGTAAAATGCCACTGACCTTCATCTGGTTTCTTTTCCGGTATGACAAATAGGTTTAATTTCAAAGCTTTTTAGGAAATTGCATCAATATTTAAACTGCTTTCCAACTTGTTTTGAAAATGTAAATTCTCTTCGTTCTCCGCACGCTGGTGATGCACAGCCCACTGCTCAGGCACTGGTGATGGTGTGGGCCATGGGAAGCGTTTATTAAACCATAGCAAACTGGCAGTCCTGCCCCTGGAAGGAGTCCTTGAAGAAGAGGAAGGCTCTGGAGCTCTGTGCAGAGGGTGCAGCATCTCATTATCTGCTGTTCTCCTCTCAGCACAAGCAAGAGCTCAGGTTCATTGGGTTCACCAACCCACGATGTATTTTGGTACAGGCTGAGATAAGGCCGCCTTCAGCAGCATAATTGCTCCTTCCAAATACACTGAGGAAAATAAGAATTTAATCCCCCTCTTTAATGTGGTTTTAATGAATAGGACAGACCTTTTGATAAAAGAAGGGTTTCTCTCTTCTTCAAACCTTGGTACTTTCCTTCTTTTACATTCAAATATTAGCAGAACCTAATTTGATAATGCCCTTCACCTACAATAGGTAGCAATTACCAAATCGTGTATTGGGGTATAAGAAGTACTGCAGGAAGGCAGTGAAAAGATGTGGCACTTTGATGCCTTTGGACCAGGGCAGTCTGAGCAGATTAAACACAGCTGTGTTCTCAGCAAGTAATGCTCAGGGACACAGGAGACACTTGGGCTGCAGCAAGGGTGCCAGGCTGGAATTTGGAGCCATGCAGCAGAAGGGCTGCAGGAAGGGGAGCAATTTCATGGGTGTGCCTGCATTGCACATGAAGTGCCAGATGGAAGCCCCTTGTCCTCCTGGACAACAGCAGATCTCTCCAGTGTTAATGCAGATGTGAACAGGAGGGCAAAGAGCAGCACTGTTCCCAGCTGCTGCCTTACGGTTCCCAGTGATCTCATCAGCTCCTGCCCAGCCCTGCTTCCCTCCTGCATGAAATGTGCAGAGTGGTACGACAGGGCAGGAATGCAATTTAAGTTTAGGATTTTGAACTAAACTTAATTATATCCCAGAATGTGCCGTGCCTTTCACACTGGGCTCTAGATGGATTGAGATTAATTATGCTGTAGAGATCTTTCCCCCTCTGGCCTAAATTTCTCTATCAAAATCCTTGCTTATATATTTTGACCGGGCAATAAACCATTTTTTAAAGACAGGAAAAGTAGAATTTCTTTTTCCTTTTAGTAGTAAGGGTTTTTCTACACTGGAAAGGTTCATCAATTATACCAATATAATTACCATATAACTACACTACAGTAATTATTTCGCTATAACTCTTCCTGTAGTGACTGCTATTGAATAAAGCCCATTTTTCAATATACCTTAAATCTATTCCCTAGCAACATAAACTAAATCAAAACACGTCCTGTTACTGAAGAACAAATATTCTGTATTAGGAGTTGCACTGCAAGAAGCAAGGCTGTTCGGCTATAGCATCAGTGCAGGTTCAGGGTGGTCGTGCAGGACCAGCCATTGCTCTGCAATGGGAGCAGCAGCCTGGCATCCAGTGGTGCCCAGCTGGAAAGGGGAGGAGAGGAGAGGGCTTAGGGGAAGGGAGGGGGAGAATGGTGGGGAGGGGAGGGGAAGAAAGACAGGAGACAGCCATGTGGGGCACAGCCATGAATCCTGGACATTTCTCTTGGCACCAACGATGAGCTGCTTTATCACCTTCGTCCTTCTCCAAGGCAAACAGAACAAGCAGGCCTAATGAGGAGGAACTGGTGGGCATGCAAAGAAGGATGATCTGTTTATGCATTCACTCACAGCCAGCTGTCTGTTTGTGCTGAACCCTGCCCATAAGGCCATAAGGCGCAGGGCTAAGCTGGGGAAAGTCTCTTTCACAGAAGCAGGTGAATCAGCAAATTGCAGGACAAATGCTGGTGTATGTGCTTAGCTTGCAAAGATCAAATCAAGCAGAGGGTTTTCCAGGTTCCAAAAGATCCTCATGGCTGCGCTGGTGGCAGGTGTGCAGTAAGGCTGGGATGGCACCAGAGCCATTAGCAGCATGGCTGTGCCGCCATCTGTCTCAGTCAAGGTGCAGTTCAGAAGGAGTTTAAGACTGTAAGTCTCCTCCTCAGCTCCTATTTCTCCTGACATTTACAGTTACCATTATTGCAATGCTAACTTGCAATAAAATAAATGGTTTAAATCTCATTTCCTTTTGCAATTCATGATACATAAACCAAAGGCAAGTAAAATAAAACTCTCCGAAGAATAAATGAACTGCTTATTTCAGGGTGAGTACACCCAGGTATTGCACAGCCGAGGGAACCGAGCAGCTGCTGTGTGCAGGAGTCCCGTGGCTGTGAGCAGCACAGGGACACAGACAGCAGCAGGAGCCTGGGCCCATCGTGCCCTGATGGCTGCAGACAGGTCCCACTGCATGTTTGTAGTGAGCTAGAGCCAGCAAAGGGCTTCTCCTAACAACTGGGGGAAGTGATGGGAAGTCCTGGAGGGCACTGTGGAATGGGAAGGATAAAAGCTGTGAGCCCACTGTCCCAGGATGAATGCATGGTTCTCACTGCTGCTGTATGTCTTAGATGATCTGGTGTCTCTTTGTCTTGTTCATGGATGCAAAATGTGGACATTCTGTGTGTACATTACACAAATAGTGCACAAGTACTCATACTTTAGTGTATTTTATAGTTCACTGAGGATAATGGTGCACACATTCAAGGAACTTTCTCTATTGCTGCATATTTACCAGATCACGTTTGGTCCAGCAGTGCTTGTTGTCAGTCGTACTGCTGCTGTTGGAGACCTCCAGTAACCACATGAGCTGTACCATAGAATCACAGAGTCATAGCATGGCCTGGGTTGCAAAGGCCCACAATGCTCATCCAGTCCCAACCCCCTGCTGTGTGCAGGTCGCCAACCAGCAGCCCAGGCTGCCCAGAGCCACATCCAGCCTGGCCTTGAATGCCTGCAGGGATGGGGCATCCACAGCCTCCTTGGGCAACCTGTTCCAGTGCCTCACCACCCTCTGGCTGAAAAACTTCCTCCTCATATCCAACCTAAACCTGCCCTGTCTCAGTTTAGAACCATTCCCCCTTCTGCTATGTACCTTCTTAAATCCCACATTGTCCTCAATGCAACAACGCCAAGGTGAATAGCATGAAAAAATAATAACCAGGGAACAACGGTTCACTGTTTCTCCAATCATGAGAACTAGGGGTCACTGAGCAAATGATCTAACAGTAGCTTAAAATAAAAACAGAGTTTAATTAGTAGAACTTTTCTTCCACATAATGCATAATTAAACATAGAAGTGAGAGCCATGGGAGAGATGGGAAATTAAAAATATAAATATCCTTAAAAATAATTACATGTATTCAGGACAAAAAGATCCACAAACTAATTGCCTTCTATACAGCAGGTGAAGCTTTGTCTCAACTGTAACCACCGTTAACATCCAATTTATTTTAATAAGGCTAAAATTTAACACCTAGTCGGCAGTGCTGAAAACAAAGGTAAAAGTTAATAAACTGGAACAAGCTGATTTTTTTTATTAGTATCTGTATATGTTTCGTATTAATTAAAGAAACTGTGTTTATGTTTATACTATACTTAATGAGAGAAACTTTATAGATCCAGAAAATGCCTTCTTTAGGTGTCACTCTTGTTCAGCCTTCTTTCATCACGTTCTACTTAGGGAGCCTTGTCTCTTTACTCAGAACTGGCTTATTGCCTTTCTAAATCCAACAAAGGGAAGTGATCACATATTGCCATGCACAGAAATGGGTAACAGCTACAAAGCCCAGGAAGAACATTGGGCAGCAGCTCCTCTCTCCTTATTTGTCCCCTGTTCTCATAGCCCTGCATTCTCCCTTGGCTGCACTTCGCAGGCAACAAGGGCTATAACCAATGCCTTCAGGCCCTGCTCACACAAAGGAAGAAGGAAAAAATGGAAAAAAATCATTAGGAGAGAGGAGATCTCACTGGAATAAGAGATGCATCACTACATGTTTTGCTCCCCTCTGAAAGCCATCTATGGTTTTTCACTGAAAGCATATCAGAAAATAACGAGCTCATTTTTTGTTTGTTTGTTTTCCCTTATGGCAAAGCAGCCAGCAACCAGAAAATAAGCTGTTATTCTTCATGGAGGATCAAATGGCTGGTTTAGCCATGAAAGATTTGCTGTGTCAGAGTGGCTAGCTTGCCTGGGCCATGGTTGTCTCCTTCTGCTCACTGAGCAACCTGCACACAGCTCATACTGCAGCCATGAGCAACTGGAGAGAGCAGGACTGGCTGAACACCAATTAACGCCTACAATGGGCTTTAATGGGTCTCTCACTGCACCTCTCTGGGGGGCTCAGGGCTGCTGATGGGCGGCAGCTGGACTTTCCACCTGCTACAGCACCTGTGGGATGCACAGCTGGCATCCCAGCATCCTTCCCCTCGTCCTGTCACCTGTCACCAGTGAGAAGAGACCAGCCCTGCTCTCATTGCAGTCACCTTTCAGGTATTTGAAGGGAGCAGTGAGGTCTCCCCTCAGCCTCCTCTTGCTCAGACTGAACAGCCCCATTTCCTTCAGTTGCTCCTCGTAGGGCATATTCTCCAAGCCCTTCTGTCAGAATGATACGGGCTCTTTAATCCATCCCAGCACAGCTGATATCCTGCACTGTTCAGTGTTTGCCTTAAAAAATTACCCATTGCTTTGAATTTGTAGAGAATGCAGGGAGAATATAGTGATGCCAATCATTCACTCCCAGATTCCAGGGCAGGTTTTTTTTTTTTTAAACGCGAATTTGTATTGCAGCTTATATTGTATCTTAAAAGGAAAAATTACAGAGACACATACACCTGAGAATAAGATTTGCTCTAGTTCACTGGATATTGCACTTACTTTTGGAGCATCAGGACCGTGGAGTCTCTAATGGACCAAAGATACGCCTGCCTCCTGCCATAATGGATTCATCTCCTGGGAGTGCTGGAGATGTTGGAAAAGCAGTTGAGAAATCCCACCAGCTCTGAGCCTTGATGGCATTCGGCACAGAGCAGGGCATTGCAGCCGCCCTGCTCCGTCCCTGGGCATTTTTATTCCCCAGAGAAATTTTAATTTGTCAGTCCAAGCTGTTGTAAAAAGCTCTGCTTTGGGTAAAAGTGATGAATTGTAAATCTGTGTATTTCAATTTATGTTCAGCTTGCTGAAGTTCCCGCAGTGTTCGTTCATAAGAAACCAGAGTGACACCTATGAAATTCAGCAAGAATAGAAAGAAACCTGCATAGAAGTCCTTTAAAAACAATTGCTCTCTGCTTACTGAGACACTCTGGGTTTCATTTTATCTTCACTTTTGTTATTTGAAGATAACACATCTTCAGGCCCATACCTGAGAGCGCCCAGCAGTGCAGCTCCTGCAGGCTCTGGCAGAGAAGGAACTCCAGAAGTGACGTTCATGGTATCACAGTTTGTATTCCTCATGTAGAATCAGAAAAATTCAGAAACATATGGGAATAGCAGACTGAAAATAAGATTTTTTCCCATATTGTGGAAAAAAAAGCCATTTGAATGTGAAGTGACTCTTCAAACATAATTTCGAACCTGCTTACTCAATTTGTCTGAGGCTTCTGTGCGTGTGCGGTGCTTTCATCACAGCAGGATCCTGATGGGAGGCACCATCTGCAACGGCCTGGAGCAACACACGGATCACCAGCATAGAGGAGCTTCAGCCAAACCCAGCTGTTCTGGTGGAACACAAAAACTAATAGGTTTCAAAAGGATTCAGTTAACACGGAATCCACACATCTCCTGGTTATCCAAAAAAATCACCAGCACTTGTGAGACTGAAAGCAAAAGGAAAGGCAGATAAGTGGGTTGGCTTCTCTGCTCAGTGCTTCAGACAAACAGATCAAAGAATCTGATTACAGAATTACAGGGGTTGGAAGGGACCTCAAGAGATCACTGAGTCCAACCCCCCCGCTAACGCAGCTCCCTACAATAGGTAGGGTACTTTGGCTGAAATCAGACTTACAGATTAATTGCATCAGAGCAGAATTCCAGCGACAAAATCAGGATCATGGCCATAAACATCTGAATTTCACACATACTGCACATCAGCTGTGATGACGGAGGTCTCAATAACCTGTCAGGAGATCAGCATAGGCATGCATCTGGGTTTATGATGATGGTGTGCTCCAGCTAGTGCAGAATTCTGCAGGAAAACCTCTCAGCCACACAAAAGGCTGAAGACTGTTTGGTGTTCAAAAGAACTGAAGGCACAAGTTGAATCCAGAGCCACTGATGTGTGAGGACAGGGATCTCTGCTCCACAGCACAACGCAGGACAGCTCAGCAGGTTTCTGTTTTATTCTCACAGAGGTAAACTCACAGCTGGAGCTCCTTAAGTTAATTGATTTTTTTTTTTCCCTTAGAAAATCAGAGCATATTACAAAGAAACAGAGATTTCTCCATCAAGTGGCTGAAGGAACAAGCAATCTGTGGGGTGGCCTCGAGGTTACCTTGGGAAGCTGCTTTTCGTCTGCAATGCACACCAGCACCAGAAATGCTCCCTGGCCTCCACAGTGTGCCTGCTACCAGCAGAGGCATTGCGGACCCAGGGCCACACGTTTGCTGTGCTGTTACTGCCCAGGAACTTCACGCAGTTCTCTGTTAGCATTTATCATAACAAAATGCCTTGCAGTGAAAACCGCAACAAACATTCTGGAGGTGCAGAATTCAGGACACGACACTCATAGAATCACAGAATGGCCTGGGTTGAAAAGGACCACAGTGCTCATCCAGTTTCAACCCCCTGTTATGTGCAGGGTCGCCATCCAGCAGCCCAGGCTGCCCAGATATTAGCAGAAGAGAACAGAGGGATGGTGTCCATTCAGAGGAAGGACTCTGGAGCCGTGGGTGGAGGTGTTGCCCCACCATGGGCTCTGAGCCCTGCGGGGCGGTGAGCAGTGCTGCAACAAGGAGACCCTTCCTGCTCCTCTGCAAGTTCCAGAGCAGTATCACATTTTTTTACTGTTCAAAGTATGATTTTAATCATGAAATTTGCGATTTGTAGTTCTAATATTTACACAGAGAGTTATTTTTCTTCTGTCTCTCTCCATAAAGTAATATTAAAATCAAAGTGAGGGTTTCATTTTATAAAGCTTTGAAGTTGATCCTTTTGACATTTCACATTTTCATGTCACACTTCTAATTATGAAAAAAATGAAAAGTCTCACTCATCATTTCATATTTTCTATATGCCCCTAGCAGCCTTTTCTTCATTTCTTTTGGCAAACTCAGAAAAGAGACAGAGCAGGAACCCTGGGCACACATACAGCGCAGGTTGTGGATGTGGCCACGGCTGTGAGGCCTCGCCTGGAGCACTGCGTCCAGATGTGGAGTCCTCAGTACAGGGGAGACACAGACCAGAAGGACAACCAAAGGGAAATGGTTTCACAATGAAAGAGGGCAGCGTTACATTGGAGATAAGGAAGAAGGTTTTTTACACTAAGGGCAGTGATGCACTGCACGGGTTGAACAGGGAGGCGGTGCTGCCCCATCCCTGCACACAGCCAAGGTCAGGGATGGGCTGTGAGCACTGATGGAGCTGTGGGTGTCCCTGTGCACTGCAGGGAATGGGACCAGAGGGCCTCGAAGGGTCCCTTTCAGCTCAAACCATTCTGTGATCTACTGATTCTATGGTGTGCACCTGCCTTGGGTCAACTGCTGCCCATTCCAGGGCATGCCCAACATGTGCTGCCCACTGCTGGAATGAGAGCAAAGCTGAGGCATGGGGAGAACAAGCGGCCGGCCCCTACAACTGTGACACTGTGTCTGGGAGCTGTCAGAGCTGTCCCACACCCACAGCACAGCTGGCTGCAGTGTGCAGGGACCCTCACAAGGGCTGCAGGAGCTGCCTGTGGCTCTGCACCGTGATGTGCTGCTGTGCGAGGGCGGCTGCAGACAGCAATGCCTGCTGTGCGAGCAGCTTGCGGTGCAGCGCAGAAATTGAAATCCGAAAATGAGTTTGAAGCAGCTCTCCATCCTTTACATTTGATGGCTGGAATGACAGTTGGGCCCTAATGAACACCAGAGAAATACTATTCCCCCAGCAGCAACGTTCACACTAGGGAGCAACACAAGCACTGAGCCTGCATTCAGGTGGTGCTGAAGCAAACACTGCAGCTGATCCAACCAAATTATCTACTTCTTTACAAGGTGAATTTACAGACGTTGCAGTGAATCTGGGCAGAAGGAGCGTGCCAGTTCCCCACCGTTCATGCCCTGATTTCAGGACACAATGTGAACTCCACTGCTGTGCTCTCCAGAGTTCCTTTCCCAGTGCAGGCAGTGCAGAACAGCCCTGGCTCAGGCCAGCTCTCAGTCCTACAAAGGGCAGCAGTGCAGAACCAGACCTGCAGCCGCAGGTGGTGGATCCTCTTTAGTATTGACATCACCAGGGGCTGCACCCCACTTTCCCATGATCCCTTCCAACCCGGGTGCTTTGTGTTTCTCCCTACATGAAGGGAGAAGTGTGAGCATGGGCTGTATGTTACTCAGCTGACCATATCTGGCCATGGGAGGAACTGACAGGGAGCCTTCATCCTGTGTCACAGATAAGCTCCTGCAGCGGGCCTCAGACATGGCACAGGATGAGGGATAGAGCAGAGGTTATCTTAAGATGGATGCTCATGAGGGCAGCAGCATGGGGCTGTTTCCTATCAGGGAGAGCAGGACAGGACCTGTGAGCTGTGTTCCTTGGCAGCACTGGGTCCCCTGCCCCTGGCAGAGGGCTGCATTGCTCACGGGTGGCCAGGGGAGGGACAGCATGCCCAGCATGCAGGAGATGGGGCACTGTTATCATAGAAGCAACACAGAATCACAGCACGCTTGAGACGGAAGGGATCTCACAGCCCCATCCCTGCCATGGGCTGGGAGCCCCCCAGCTCAGGCTGCCCAGGGCCCCATCCGTGGCCTCGGGCACCTCCAGGGATGGGGCACCCACAGCTCTCTGGGAGAAGAGGTTAAACTACATATAATTACTGGTACTCTTCCTTCTATACATCAGAAATGTGGAATAGCAGGTCCAGGAACTACCATGCATATAAAAGAGAAGAATTTCCATCATAATAAATTCATAAGGCTTCATAACAAACATTACTGTTTGTTTAT
The DNA here is from genome assembly GCF_987193195.1 of Phasianus colchicus. NCBI lineage: Eukaryota > Metazoa > Chordata > Aves > Galliformes > Phasianidae > Phasianus > Phasianus colchicus. The sequence goes on from NC_143440.1 coordinate 60,657,329, forward strand.
GCAGAACTGTAATATTGACCTGATTACAAAGATAACAGGAAACCTCAAAGGAAGCCATAGGGCAGAGCAATCCCGGGCAGCAACACAGGGGAAGATTAATACTATCGCTCACAAGATGTGACAACAGCTACCCCTGGAACACGGAGATATCTGAAAGTTAATGCAGAGATAGGAGTGTGATAATAAAGACAAACACGTCTTTTTAGGTTAGGCTGCCCCACTGCAAGCCTTATAGTGTTTGATAATGCACTTCTTCAAAAAAATGCTGATGACAGCCCTGCAAAGGAGAAATAATTTATCTTAAAATTGAAGAGAGAAACCAGGAGGCACAGAATGTGGCACCAAAATATGGATGACAGTGTCCTTGCCGAGGAGGCAAACAACCTTATTAAGCAAGAAAGAGGGAAGAGATGGCTGCATTAACAATGGAAAGGAAGTCGGGGGAATATAATTACAGCCAGGGATTCGTATCACCGTCTGCACTGTCAGGCTTGAAGAGCTGACAGTCATTTTATGGGGAAACATTGGAAAACGAATGGCAGCATTTCTGGTGCATGGGCTTTATGTATCGAATTCATTAGTCCTGAAGGTATATTATAAGAGTTAATTTAAAGGTAAGGGGAGCACAGCAGTAAATGCAGGCTAAGCACTGCAGCAAGCAGCCTGGCACCGCTGAAGGAGCAGCCTGGTGCACTGTGCCAGCTGTGCCACTGCCAGCTGTGTGCCAGCTATGACCCTGCCACAGGGTACCTGCTGTGCCCTTACCAGCAATGTGCCATCTGTGCCTATACCAGCAATATGTTCTATCAGTGCCCTTACAGTGCTGTGCCATCTATACCCTTACCAGCAGTGTGCCATCTGTACCCTTACAGTGCTGTGCCAGCTGTGCCCCTGCAGCCACCATCAGGTCCCTGCATCCAGAACAGTGCCAATCACTGTGGGCACCACCACCTCCAGCAGCTCCATGCCCCACCCCCAGCAGCACCACAAGATTCCCAGTGCCACTTCCCACTGGGGCTGAGGTGTGGGCATCCCCCCAGTGCGGGGTATGAGGACAGCACAGCGGGCAGGGGAGTGAAGTGGCTTCCAGGTGTGTTCATGAGGAGACTCTTCAATAGAGCAAACATTTAAGGGGGTATTGAAGAGACAGCATAATTCCTGATTTACAAGAAATATGAAGGTTTCTGCTCTGCAGCCCCTGCCCTTTCAATATGAAACACAACGGACTAACTATTCATCCACATTTCAGATAAGCTGGGAAGGTTTATTTGACAATGAAGGATTAGAAAGCTTATGGATATTGATGTCTTCTAAGAGTGGAGGGTGCTAACAGTGACTGCTGCTCCAGAGCTCTGTTCTCACCCATGCTCATGTTCATACAGGAGTATGCATGCACAACTTTGGCCCATTTCCCATTCCGTCCAGCAGAAATTTATCTTCTGACACATACATACATTGAAAACAACCACAACAACCTGAAGCAGCAACAGTCCAAACTTCTAAACTGCAGCAGAGAACTGAATTATTTACACATTGGCCATAAATAAATAATTTCCAGCATGCTTTTGCACCCTTGAATGAGATTCTATACTCCTTTTTTTCTCCGGAAGGCAGATCTGTGAAGCTGGGGATTGCTAACACTGCCTGTGACGTGTGGCACACAGCATGGGAGCCATGCTGGGCTGGGACTGCTGGCACTGCGTTGTGCTGTGCAGGAGGCAGCTGGCTTCCCAGGGTGTGCTGGCTGCCATCACAGCAGCTGGGGAGACTGCGTGGTCTGCGTGTGTGGGTAGGATGAGAGGTGATGGCCTCATGTTGTGCCAAGGGAGATTCAAGTTGAATATCAGGGAAAAATTCTACTCAGAAAGAAGAAGAGGCATTGGAACATGCTGCCCAGGAAGGTGGGGGAGTTTCTGTCCAACACACAGCCTGGATTCAGCGCTCTGGGTAAGGATGCCCCACTGACTTGTGATAAGTTGTGCTATTGTCTCTTCTATTATGTTTTCATAGAAACTTTACTTATTCATCTTTCTTGAATAACAGTTGCACAGGAATCTGAAATCTCCCAGTCTTGGCAATGTGTCAGAAGCAGAAAAACAGGATAGCACAGGAAAGGGATTTGAAGTTATTAAATTCATTGCAGCATCTATATTCATGATCATAGCTTAACATCTGGTTCCATGCCTGGGTGTGACAGTGGACTCCAGCCTGTCCCCAGCATCCTCCTTTAGTCCGGCCATTATGCCCAAGGCCTTGGGCACAGGCAGACAGTGAGATGCCAAAGAATTTGCTCATAATAATAATAATTGAAGTATTGCCAAGGCAGATAGCACCACACTACTGTCTCAGAATGGGCGATCAAAGAACTGATAGCATCCTCTGGTTCATCAGGTGCCAATGGAGCACGTGATAAATACTTTAATTACAAGTCAACCATCTTACCCCATAAACAGCGAGCAGCCCAAGGGTGCAGGGAGTTCTCCTGCATGGCAGCTGGCTGTGTGACAGCCAGCTTCCTTGGGCAGAGGTGCCTCTCGAGGTCACATCTGCACACAGTGCCTTGACCTCAAGATGCCTTGATGGTGCAAACCCTCAGTGAGCAGCCAATAGTTCTAAGCTTTGTTAAGAGCATTTCTCAGATTGGCTGTGATTTTCTTAAATCACTACACTGTATCTATAATATATCAGTAAAGGCATTCCCTCTTTTCTCTTATGTGTGTAGTGAGATTGTTTCCATCTGCAACGCTGGGCTGACTTCTCACCCCTTCTGCAGGCCAGGGAGATGCCTGCATGTGCTCCCAACACATCTCCCCCTGGGCAGGGTGCAAACAGTGTGGACCCATGTGGACTCAGTGCTCACCCTTCATGGGCAGCCTGGCTGCCACCATGGCTCAGAGCTGCCAATAGAGTCTTCCTATTGCCACAGCAATGCACAAAGAACATAACTCAGGCCGGCTGTGCTTTATTTCCTGCACCTCTCTTCTGTAGGCATAAATGTATTAATGAAACACTGTGATTTTTATATACAGTTCCCAGCAGGAAACAATTCTCATCTATAAAATGTTCTGTCAGGCTGCGCTTTTTGCCATGAAATTTGCTTATTTCATTGTATTTTTAGCATGACATATGCAGCTTCTAATAAAACCCTGCTTTCCTCAAAACTTCCTTTGTGATAGATCCTAGCAGTGCAAGGGGAAGGGAAGCAGAGAAAGACTGTTTTGATGCAGCATGCTGCTTTCCTTCAGTGTATCATAATTGCAAGGCGAGTGTGTCTGATATAGTTCTGGCTGCTGATATCCCTTGGTATCATTGACCAGAAAAGAAAGCATATTTTGCTCCAGACTTTACATTTCTGCTGATTTTAGGGGTATTATTTTGCTTGAAAATGTAGCCTGCAAACTGCATAGTGGGCTAAGCCACTGATGGAGCCAATGCAAAATGTGAGCACCAGAGCAATGAGGAGAGCACCCTGAGACCCCCCAGCTCCTCGAGGTGCAGGGCACAGCATCACCCCCCAGTCACAGCCAGGACACAGAGCTCACCTGGTCTGTTCCAAAGCAGCTGCAGCAGGGCAGCATCGGGAGCATCACAGCAGCTCAACCTCCTTGCATGGACTCCCTGCACTGCTCAGAGGTGTTGGGATGGAAGAGTCCCGCAGTGGGCAGAGCTGAGGGGAGCTGAGCTGGAGAAGTGATGAAGAGCATGCTTGTGAGGATCACGTAGGGATGCTGATTCACTGAGGAGCCCTTCAAACTCACGAAGTATGGAGGTGAGTGAAGATCTCCAAGTGATGGAAATCTCCCCTCCTCTGGCACAGACATGATGTTTGTGGGAGCGCAACTACAGAAAGAAGTCACTATGAGAGGAAGTGTAAATAAACAGAAAAAAGCAAATAGATGTCAAGTTTTATATGAGGGCTCTTTGTATGGCTTATGGCTCTACCTGGAGGAGTACCAAAGCGCATTTATTTCTATCACTATGAAACTTAGCAGATGCACAGTCCCGAAGAAAAACTCTGCCTTGGTGACTGAAGAGGTAGACCTCATGATTTTCATGGATGCCGTGTTTTAGGGCATGTTTTGAGAAGATGCATTCGTTTCACACTTCCATGTCATTCACATTTTGGTGCGTTGTTCTCAAAATTCTCCTCTTAGGCATCTGAATAAAAAAAGCTGTGGCCCAAAGACATGAATGATGGTGCTCAGCTCGCTCTGCTGCCTTTGGGAATGCTGTGCAGCCACACCTTCAGGAGCCTCGTCTAACGCTGGGGTACCTGGAGCCTGTGTTCCCAGGATTATAAAATATGACAGAGTAGGAGAAATTGAATTCACGTTTTTTCGCCAAATAAATTAGACTGAATGGCTGAGAGAGATAAGACAGCTGAGCTATTGAAAAGAAAATAAATTAATGAGCATGTTTTATGTGCCCGCTCAGGTGTAAGTTCCCTTTCCTGTAATAGATTTCACTTTACTTTTTTTGACATGTTTTCCATGATTTAGAGAGAAAGCAGCAGACTGAATAGAGGCCAAGGAGACTCTTCTTTCATCTGCCGTGTTTCACTTCAGGGATAATTCCAAGGATCTTGATTTTGATTCAAATAGTTTGTCTCAGCCAAAATAAAAAATGAATAGCACATTGATCTTTAAAAATGTGTATTTAGCACAGTTTAACGATTATAAGAGTTCATTATGAAACAGTGAAAGAACATTTTTTGGCTTCTTTAAGTCTTCCTGCCTGCACTTTTTCACCAGAACCAACCCAAACTCTCCCAAACCCCCACGTACCACAGCCATGCCAGGGCCTGGCTCTGCTCTAGGCAGCATTTGTCTCACAGGTGTTCCCCAGAAAGATCCATCAGGACATTGCATGTCCTCTGAGACGCAGTAGCCATGCTTGTCATGGCCATGGGTCTGCTTCCCTTTGGGTGTGCCTTCCTGTGCACATCTCTGTGCTCAGAGGAGAGGGCAGGGTTCCACCAGTGATGCTCCATGATCCAGCTGCGTTCTTCCCAGCAGTGCCATATGCCATGGCTGATGTTTTCCAAGGAAGGAGCTGCAGGGATCCATGGTCCCGAAACTCTCCCTTCTCCCCTCACTTCCTCTCTCTGGTTGTGAAGCATGCCATACAGACGTGCTCACAGTTGCACACACTGTGCTCACTGACATGCCCACAGACATATGAATGGGGTTTTACAGGCAGGGATTGCCCACGTGCTCAGGGTGCAGGCAGCAGCACCTCAGGGCAGCTTGCAGCAGACGTGGACACTGCACAGCATGCCATTGGTATGTGATGCACAGAGGCACGTCCAAAAGGAAGCACGGCTACAGATCACTGTGCAGACCAAAACCAACCTGCATTTTTCTCCTCTTTTATCTTTGCATACTCTTTCCCTTGTCATTGCTATGGGCATTCATCTGCTGAGTGGCTGACACAGCAGAACGGAGGAGCGCACGGAGGACGCTCTGCTCTCAACTGGCACTGCCCTCATTTTACTAAATCCAGCAGGGAAGGGAGCTGCAGGTTGTGGGCTGGGCTCTTTTCTTTGCTCTGCAGCCTCCATTTCTGCTGCACTAGGAGTTCCATGGGGTTGCTTGACAGAGTCCATCACTGCAGGCACCCAGCTCCTGTGGGCCTGGTGGTGGCCACTGGGGACTGGGGCTCCAAAAGGCTCCGTGGTGCCCACACTCCACAACCACACTCCTAGCAGCCAGCAGCTTGGCGGGTGCCAGGCCATACATCCCACTGCCTGATGTGGGCACTGTGTCTGGGAGCAAGGCAATAACACCCTGGGCAGTCACCCTCAAGCACGACAGAGTGATGCTCCTTGGGCCATGGGAATTCCAAAGGGAACAGCAACCTTGTGGATTCACATCCCTGTGAGGAGGTCCCTGCCTGTCTGCGCCACGGGGAATTGCTGCCTCTTGCTCTGCTTACAGTGGTGTGCAAGTAGGGAACAAAACCCAATGAGGCTCACAGCAGAAAGTGCTTCTTCAGTGACTGCAGAGAAGACGCAGTTCTGGATGGAGCAGAAAATGGATTCAATTCTGAATTATGGCACCGAGATGTTGTGTATGATGTGAACCTTCACTGTACACACCTCATTCAAGCAGCATTGGCCTGATGCCATTACTCCTTCCTCCCATGCACCCTGCAGTAAGAGAGCCTGAAGCACACGGTGGGACCCTTTCACAAGCAGTGAACATCAATTGGTCCTGCAGGGAGCTGAGCTGTAGGTGAGGGACCAGAAAATGTCCTCATGCTGCCCTGGGAGGATATGTTCAGGCAGCTGGGCACGGTTGTGTGAGGCACTGAGACACAGAACAAAAAATCCTGCTGTGCCTTGGTCAATTTGCACCATAAGCAACATTAAGAAACAGAGGAAGTTGAAGTGGCATCACAAAGCTATACAACTATTCAGACCCATATATTGGTTTGAGTTGGAAGGGACCCTTAAAGGTCATCTAGACCAACCCCGCAATGAACAGGGACAACCCAGCTCCATTAGGTGCTCAGAGCCCCATACAGCCTGACCTTGGGTGTCTGCAGGGATGGGGCCGTGCAGGCAGAACTGAAAACACTCCAAAATGGTGGTTGGGCATCGGAACAGGCAGCCCAGGGACATGGTTCCTGGAGGTGTTCCAGAGCTGTGAAATGTGGCAGAGCGATGTGGGCAGTGGGCACGGTGAGGGTGGGCTGGGGTTGGGCTTTTCCAACTTGAATGCTTCTATGGTCCTATGAAAACTGATTCTGATCATGCCCAAATGAAAATGTCTTTCTAAAGGAAAGGAGGTACAGGTTTGGAAAGGGCTGGGCTGGCTGTGGAGCTTCTATTCACCAATACAGAGTCTGCCTTTCCCATCAGTGTTTTCCCCCAGATGTCTGTTCATTAAGATAATATTGCAAATTATTCACTAAGCTGATTAAATCACACTGAGACTGCATGGAGTGAAATTGTGGAAGAATTCTGACGCATGAGTGGTGAAAATCAATTATGGAGGCTATGAGTACATGTTACTCTGTCTGTGCCCTTTGACCACTCTGATGTTCTTAAGATTTACTTGAGTCATTCCAGCACTTAATTTCTGATCAGGGTGAGCTCCTGGCACTTGTGGTGGGGTGGGAGCACAGCAACCTGGGCACCCTTATTGGCAGCCACAGGCAAAGACTGGCAAGTAAAGCAGCCTCAGTAAAGGAATCAAGGAGAGATTTTATGTCTGAAAGGCCCCATTATGTATCGTATTAGAAAACACCAATCAGTTGTGGGAATTATTTTTGGAGAATCTGAAGAAACAGTGAGAAGTACGCATGCCATCTGCATAACAATGAGACCAAAGATTGCCCTGATTTAAAATAGAGTGAGAAAAACATACAGTGATGTGGGAAAGAGCAATGAAATCTGATGGTAGCAAGGTATGAGAAATGTCCTTTCTCCACAGTGAAGCAGAGTTGCTACCTCACTGGCAGTGGCAATTAGTGAGAGAAGGAGCAGTTTCCCCTCTGGGGCTGTCAGGAGCTGCACCAGACCCTACCCCCGAGTGCAGCCCTGGGAAGCATGGCAAAATTTTTAGCAGCTAAAATGTGGTTTTGTAGTGAGGAATATCTGGGAAACTTTTTATCATAAACATTTTATCATCTCTACAAGCATCGTCCATGCATGAGACATCCCTGTATCATGTTCAGTTTCCATTTACACTGAAACTCTGCTGTAAGAATGCCTTCGACAAGTTCATTCTCAGCCTTGGCCCTCCCACATTTGTCGTGAGAAGCAGCTCAGTACATGCAGCCACAGCTTCCCAGGGTGGCTCATGTCCTGGCTCCAGGTAACACAGTGCCAGCACCAGGCACTGAGCAGCACCTGACATGGAACGTGGGACCACCGTGCTCCAGGAATGGCAGCGACAGTGAACAGTCCCACTGTTGGGCTGGGTCAGTTCTGGCTCAGGAGCAGTGCAGGAGCCACCGACAGCTTGAGGACAGTCTTCATGGCAGCAGAGACAAGGATTGCCATCTGGGCTCTCCATTTAGCTAACAGAATGAAGGCCTGATGCTAAACGTAGGTGCCTATGCAGGAAACTAAGTGAGAAAAAGCTGAGGAGTTCGCTCTGCAAGGTGAGCAGAGACATGGGTGCTGCAGGCAGACAAGGAGCACCCCTCAGTGATCAGTGTGAAGATCCCTCAGCACTGAGGGTTGCCAGAACCTTCAGTGCAGACTGTCAGCAGAGCACTGCAAGCTCAGGACAAATGCTCCCCAAGGCGTGCAGAGGCTGTGCAGGTGGGGTGCAGGTGGGGTGCAGGTGGGGTGCAGGTGGGGTGCAGGAGGGCACAGCCCCCAGCAGTACAACAGGCCCAGACTGCAGCCCTGCACTGCTCCATCCTTCCCAGACGGTCTGCAGCCAATGTCGTGCCCCAAAGGCAGATCAGAAGCAGCTCTGAGGCCACCATTGGATGGAGCTGGTGGCACCAAACCGGCCCGGGGCCTCCCAGAGCCTCCAGGTGCCCCGTGTAGGTGGTGATGCAGGACCGCCAGTGGGAAATCACCCAGGTGTCACACAGTGACCTGGGCAAGGTGCCACGGCTTCACATCTTCCCACCTCTCATCCCATAGACATGATTTCTTTTTTAATCAAAAACTGCCTTTTGTGGACCGATGAAATATTCCACTTAATTAACAGCGAGAAAAACTCTTTCCTTTTCTGTGTTTTCTGATCCCGCTCTGTGCTGTTCCTACTGAAGATCCCAGGGTACCACTGTCTTTTGAAACCTCTCTTTCATCGCCTCTCACAAAGAAGCACCGTTGATATCCAGACGATGGATTAAGGTGGACAGTTCTGACTAAATGCCCAAGGAAGAAGGAAAAGAAAATTATTTTCAACTAGAAGTGAAGCTCTCTGACAGCTGGTAATCATTTCCCTTGAAATGACCCGGGTTCCCACCTGCATAGCAGTGCACCAGCTGACCGAGGGCAGGGAACACACAGCTGGGGCATCTCCTTTGCACAGCCACCCTCAGACCACAGCAGGACATCTCTATAGTTCTGAGCAGCCGCAGATACACTCGTTCATTTCCACATTAAGAGCTGTTTCCTGCAGCTGCCCGCAGCAGGGCCATGCAGGGACACCCCGTGGCCCATAGGGATGCCCACAAGGGACCCCCCATGCTGCTGCCCCCCGTGCTGCCCCCAGCCTCGTGCACCCTGCTGCTGCCCACAGCCCAGCCAGCCCCACGCCCACAGCCTCCTTCAGCCCAGTGACACATCCCATTCTGTTCGTGCGTTTTCCTTTGTCACAGAGCATCCGGCCTGTTCTCCTTTTTGGCATTCTGCATTTCAACTCTCACTCTGACCTTTTCAAACATAATTATTCTCACTTCCCAAGGAAAGTCTGAGACTTTCGGACAGATGAATAGATTTGCCCTCATTCCTCCGATACACAATAAATGCGATCAATAGGAATATCCTTCTGCAGTTTCTCACCTCTTTCTCTCACACATGTATTTCCATGGTTATGAACAGCCTCTTGAAGACGTGAAGCTACCAGGTCTCATTTTTCAAATACCAAAACAGAAGATCAAGGTCTTATGCATGAACTCTCTTTAGATTTATGTCATAGACCTCGTCTGAGCCAGATGGAATGGCAAGGCCCAAAGTGAATGTCAGAAGCCAGTAAGGCTTCTGCGAGTGATTCCAGCAGCACTCAGAAGCTGATGCGTTCCACGAGATGCTTCCCATCACTGTATCAGTAGCCCCAGACCTCAGGGGTCAAGGTGGGATCCAGCTCTCATGATGCACTTTGCAGGGCAGCTATGAACATGCAGTGCCCAAGCTCCCACAGTGGTCACCAGAGAACAGGACAGGATGTAGCTGCCATCTGAGGCAGCCTGGTGCATGCCATACCTAATTTCCAGGAGTCTCTGCAGACAGGTGTAGATCTCTCTTCACTCCCATGTTTTCTGTCAGTCCCATGAGGCTGTTCAGGCATCTCATAATATATGGGCACCTCCATCTCAAGTGACCATGGGCGCTTCCATCCCCAGTGTCTATGAGCACCTCCATCTCCATCGTCCATGAGCATCTCCACCTCTGATCACCATGGAACCTCCATCTCCCATGAGCACCTTCATCTCCAATCACCATGGGCTCTTCCATCCACCAGCTGACTTCATGTCCATGCTGCTGCTGGCAGGTTGATCAACTCCTCCCAGACCTCCCTAAGTTCTCCCAGCCTCAGACTGAGGCTGCTCTTCTCCCCTGCTAGCAGCAAAATAGAGAAATCTAGATGTTTCATCAAAGGAAGAACAAACCAGGCTGGGCATTAAGGTGCACCCACAGGGAAGTTTTGCCTCAAACTGATCTTATTTGAGATTGGGAAGCTCCCTGGCACTGCCAATACACATCATTTCATCAAATGCTTTACAACTTTGTTGCATTACTGAAAATGCCATTACACAGTTTTGTGCCTGGGAGGTAATTCCAGCTTAAAGAAAATTCCAGCATGATTATGCAATTAATGTTTTGTTTGGTTTATTAATTTATAGCTCCCTGAAAACAGTAATAATGATAGAAACAGAAAAACATCTACCTGAGGTTATTTTTTTTCAGTGAAAAATTCTATTTTGAAGTAGCCCCATCTTTATATTGTTAATGCTCCTCAATATCTCATTTTGACAAATATAAAATGTAATCTTTAATTGAATATATATATATTAATGAAATAAGTATCTGAAAAATGCATCCGCTCATGCTGTTTTGTAGAATTCTAATGAATTCTTGAATGCCTTTCCAAGCTCTTATTTTTATATACATTATTTTAAAGATAAACCTACATGAGCTGGTTGCACTAATACTTCAAGTAAAAATACTATAAATTAAGAAAAAGAAAAGAAAAGAAAAAAAAAAGAAAAGAAAAGAAAAGAAAAGAAAAGAAAAGAAAAGAAAAGAAAAGAAAAGAAAAGAAAAGAAAAGAAAAGAAAAGAAAAGAAAAGAAAAGAAAAGAAAAGAAAAGAAAAGAAAAGAAAAGAAAAGAAAAGAAAACTACAAAATATTATGTTATCAGAACTATGTATTAATGCCAAACATGTGACTTTTCCACGGTCAGGAGAGCATTATTTCCCCTGAGTTCTTCTTGCTGCTGACAGGATTCTCATGACAGTGCAGAATCCTCTCCCTCTGCAGACCATTGCCTCCAATTGCTTCCTGCAGCAGCCAGAGGGAATTCCAGCACCTGGGAGCCTGCCCAGGTCTGTGCCTTGGGGAGCATCTGGAAGAGGTGGATAGACAGCTCTCCCCACGCTCCCTCTGCCCACAGGAAGACGGAGGTGCCAGGAGCCTCAGGGCAGCTCCGCACCCACGAAAAACGCTGGAATGTTGGTGCTGTGCTGAAGCAAACACCTTCATATTTTACATTTCCATTGTAAATCGTTCTGCTTTGCTACCTGAAAGGCTGAGCAATCCGTTCTTCACACTAACAAATGGGCAGAAACAGAGCACACCACCATGCTGAAGAGCAACAGCCTTCCTCCTCCTGTGTGCCATGCGAGGCCCCCTGGGCTTTGAGCAGCTTCTGAGGATGCTCTGTTGCAGCATTCCTTCATTCCCAGCATAAGTGCCTCCGTAGCACTGAGCTGCAGCTGCTGGGGGCTGCATGGTGACGTGGCTGGAGGCAGCACTGCTGGGTTACATCCTTCAGGACAGTCCTGATGGGATCGTTGGGGTTGGTTTGTTTGCTTTTAATAGAAAATAAGTATTTATGTTCTCAAATCAATCAGGAGAAGCTCTGGCAGCAGTCAGTGCCCCACGTTCCCCAGCCAGCTGCAGCCTTTGTTGGTTGTCACCGTAGCTCTGCTGCCTTGCCCCATGGCTGGGATTCACTGATAATATTGCAAAATACATAGCAGACAATGATTTCCCTAGCAATAAACACCCACCCCCACCTGCAGTGTTCATGGAGGCCATGGCCCTGCCCCTTGCCATGTGTGTGGTGCTGCACGCTGCTCCCCAGGGCAGCCCTTCTGTTTTGGGTGCAGGAAAAACTTCCATAGCCAAAGCAACAGCTGCCTTCAGTAGCCCCTGATAGATTGTCAAGGTAAAAATATCTCCTCCTTTCTTCCTTAAATGAGCAAATCACATTCCCTTTCTGCCCTCTTCCCACCCAACAATGTCAATAGCTGAAAATCTACCCAGACCCTGACAGCATGGATGGGAAGTTCAAATCAGACAGAAAGCCATCTAAGTGCATTTTTTCCATAACAGTAACATTAAATTGCATCAATTAGACAATAATTGATGAGGGAAAACCTGTGGCTACAGCTTGCACCTCTCAGGGTGTTCCAGGCTGATCCACAGCACTGTCCCATGTCACCCACTCACCCCGTGTCACCCAGCCATCCCGCATCACACAGCTGTCCTGGGATGGGTTTCCAGCAATCCAATACAATCAGCAGGTAAAAATGCAGCAGCTGCAGGTGGAAACTTCACAGGGGAACAGCAACAAGAGCTGCAGCTGGGCACGGGACTGCCCCTCCTCCCTGTGCTGCTCTGGTTACTAACAAGTAAAACACGTGCTAAAATCAATGTAATTTAGAAATGTGGTTTGTCAATAAAAGGGAACGAAAGGTGCCTGCACAGACATCAGAGCTCCCAACAGCTGGGGCAGGTGAGCTTCATGTTCCATATTAATGGCCTTTGATTAGAGCTTAATGTAGCAACACACTGTGCTGGCCGCAAAGGCTGTCTGCCTCAGCCTCTTAAACAACACTTGGGTTTTTTGCAGGTCATACCGAATCTTTTCTCTGTGGGACGTGATGGTTTCGTAGCACCAGAGGGAAGACAAAGCACTATGAAAATGGAGACTGCAGAGAAGGTCCTCAGGAGTGAATGCAGGAAATGCCTCCCCTTTGGAAATCCCTCGGTCTGATCCCAGGAGTGAGAACAGCGAGCTGCGACAGAGTGCTCAGAGCATGGGAAGCCATACAACTTGCAAGAGGTTAACAAATTGAATTGAATATAAATATGAAACTAACATCCTCACAATTGTAAGCAGCTGTGTAAGAAGCTATACAGGTCACCTGTGGACATAGGCCAAAACACAGAACAAATGAGGCTTGTGCAAATATTCCTTACGTTTGTGGTCATATGCTTGTGTCTACAACAGCACCAGGTGGCACACAGAATGAAGCTGAGCAGACAAAACTGATTTATTCAGATGCCAGTGCTACCAAACTTACATTCTTCAAATAAATTTAAAACTGTGCTGCTTCTGTGAGTGATAAGAGCAGAGCTGGAATCCCAGGAGGAAGGCACTGCTGTTCCTGGAGGGGCACAAACACAACTCAAAGCCTGGCTGGCCGCAGCGGGGATCTGCGTGTAAACAGCTTCCAGCTCCAGGAGAGATGGTGCACATTTGTATCCAGGGTGCTGCAAACACCCAGCCTCTCCCATTGTTGGCCTTGTGTGCATTGCACTCTTGGGTTACATTAGCTCATCAGTTACACTTCTCGCTTTACATTTGTATTGTGCTAACCAAGGTCAGCAGCAGGGCCAGGCCTGCGCTTGGCATCACACACACGTGGGTCCCTCAGGGTCCCCTGGCAGCCCCCTGCCCCAGGTGCCCATGCCCAGTATTTCTGTGCTTGCTCCCAGCCAGGGCAGAGATTCTTGCACCCCATATGGGCACCCTGAGGGCTCAGGCCAGGTCTGCATGGCACACGTCTCCCAGTGTGCCAGTCCATAGCACCAGGGTATCCATGGAGCTGAGGCTACAACACTTCTGTATGCAGGGGAAGCACACAGAATCACAAAATGGCCCAGACCTCAAGGATCACGAATCCAATGGAAGGGACCTCAAGAATCACGAAGCTCCAACCCCCCACCACAGGCAGGGCCACCAACCTCCACATTTCATAGCAGCCCAGGCTGCCCAGGGCCCCATCCAACCCGGCTTTCAACACCTCCAGGGATGGACGGGGCATCCGCAGCCTCTCTGGGCAGCTGTTCCAGCACCTCACCACCCTCATAGCAAAGAACACCAGCACTCAGCTCCTTGCTGGCAGCAGCAGAGCCCTACACATGAGGTGAATGGTGGTGAGCAGGGCAGAGCCACAGCCCGGCTGCTGGGAGGAGCGGGGCTGCAGCCACACGCTGCCGGAGGTGATGGCAGGAAGGAGCCATGTCCCCGTTGGAGGCTGGTGTAATAAAAAGGCACCAGAAAGCCTGGAGAAGTGTATAATTAACACTGAACTTAATACTGAACCTCTTTTACATCTTGCTGAACCGTGTGCACAAAAATAGCTGTTTCCTTCTCTGCGAGAGCATCTGAAGCGCAGATTAACAGATCCTACATTTTGCATTTCCCAAATTCTGTGACTTTTGCCCCTCTAATTTATTAACTTCAGATGTGTATCTCCAATCCCAGCAGAGCTTAACTCGAGATGCAAGGCTGAGCCCTTGCAGGATCAGTGGCAAACCAGCAAGGTCAGTCCCATCTTCCCGTTTCCATGGTGATGGCTGTGATAATATATAACATGGCAACACCTTCTTTCCACCAGTTCCTGCAGCTCAGCTCTTGGCTTTGTCTAAGCTCCTTTGAAATAGAGGCGAGATAAAAAGAGAGCTCACAGCAAAGAGGGGACATCCGAAGGGGCTGCCTGCGAGCGCACCAGCGCTTTGTGCAGGGTCTCGAAAGAGGCAAGTTTTCAGCACGGATTTTCTTTCCAGGGCTGCTGTGTGCCTAGGAAGTGCCAACCTTCTGGTGATGTTGCACTTAATGATCTGGATTCTGCCAGAGATAATTTTTTTTTAAACTTCATTTTGTTGATCAGGACATGTTTTCCCATAAGCAAAGCTGGAAGATTTCTGCTCACACTCTCACTGAAAGCACGAGCTCCGGAGGGTGGCAGAGCTTCTTTCAGTGTTGGAAAGAGGCAGCCCCACGCAGCCCTGCCTTGCGCCCAGACCCCCAGGACAGGGACAGCCTTGGGGCTGGGACACCTCCCTGTATGGACAGAGCTGCTCTGCATAGAAGAGTGAGAGTCTTTTGGTGAAAATCCTCTTGGTGTCCAAAAACAAAGGCTCTTTGCAGTGAGAGCCAGCTTCACCTCCTTGAGTGAGTATCTCACGTTCTGGATTTAGAAGTCTGAAGTGCAGCAATGTTTCCAGGTTTTGACTAAATGACCAGAAGATCTGCATTTATATCAAAAGTTCCTGAGTGGACCTACTGCCCAGTTCATTGGAAATCCTTGATCTATCGTTGTGGCTTCCCTATATTTGACGAGAGCATATAAACAGGAATGGACAGGACTATTTACAAGGGTGGATGGTGATAGGACAAGAGGGAATGGCTTTAAACTGAGACAGGGCAGGTTTAGGTTGGATATGAGGAGGAAGTTTTTCAGCCAGAGGGTGGTGAGGCACTGGAACAGGTTGCCCAAGGAGGCTGTGGATGCCCCATCCCTGCAGGCATTCAAGGCCAGGCTGGATGTGGCTCTGGGCAGCCTGGGCTGCTGGTTGGCGACCTGCACACAGCAGGGGGTTGGAACTGGATGAGCACTGTGGGCCTTTGCAACCCAGGCCATTCTGGGATTCTGTGATTCTATGATTCTATTTTAAAATTGCATATATATGCACGTGTGTATGCAGGTATACATGCATACACATTTATACACAAGCATACACACATTCAGACCCAAAGTCCACATGCACCCATGAACATGTCCTGGGGAGCAGTCATGTCAGTGACTCTTTCTAGAGCTGTGTTGTGCTTTGCAGTTCCTCCATTTCAAATTGTTTGTGGAGATCTGAAGCACTTGTCCAGGCTGCAGAGGATGGCCGCAGCCCTCAGCACTCCCAGAAGAGCACAGCTGGTGCTCCCCAGCAGCTTTGCACCGATGCAGCAGAAACAACCTCAGCCCACACTGAATGTGTGGAAGCTGCCCAGGAGCACTGGGGAAGTGCTGGGCTGCCCTGTGCCCTTTGCAGCCTCAGCACTGCACAGACAAAGCCCCAGTTTTGCTGGAGTCACATAATGATGGGGCTGCCTGAGAGAGGTGCTGCAGCACAGCTCCCACCATCCATCTCCTGCAAATGAGTCGCAGAACTCACCTTCTTTTTTTGTAAGTAGGATATATTGGAGTAGTAATAGTCGGTCAATATTTGAAAATTAGAAACCTAGAAAGACTACTCATTAAATACGAAGAGCCACATGAAACTTTCTCTGAAGAGAGCTGTCTAAGGAAGTCAAATGTAATTGCAAATAAGCAACAGTTCCTTGACACCTCAGTACATCTGTTCTGAGCATCCCTGTCTGTGATCTGAACGGAGACACAGAAATGGGTATGTCACTGTGGTTCGTTATGATACCATATTTTACAGCCATCTTCAGCTGTAACAAGCTCTGAAGTGTTTTCTAGAATGACAAGGCACTTAATAAAAGCAAGACAAAGGCTCATTGGAGACCTTAGTGGCTTGCATGTCTTTTGAAATACAAGTGCCGGTCCAGCAGATGTTACCTTAATACTCTCCTCCAGTTAGAACTGTACTTTATCTCCTAAAAGGAGGGAGAAAAGATTTCAATCTTTTCTTTCAATCTGCAAAACTCTTTTCAGCTTCATTCAGCAGATCAGGGGAACATTTCCATACAATTATTGTTTCTTCTGTGTAGAAAAGAAGACAGATTAGAAAGGACATTGGTTTTCCCCAAGAATGTCTTATCTTGTGAAAGGGCATACAAAGAAACTTCTAGAGCTCCCAGTGCGAATCCCATAGGACCCAACGCCTCCTGCAGCTCCCCAGGCTGAGCAGTGGTGCTGGCACTGGATGTGTCCCCGTGGTGGCAGTGCTGGCCTTTGCCATCTGCCCTGGTGCCACAGCAGTGCTGTGAGAGCTCCCGCAAGGCTGCTGCCCTGGTGCCACTGCTGGAAGCAGCAGTGAGGCTGTCGGTTGGCCACAGGTTGAGGAAGCAGCCCCAGTCCCCATGCATGGCAAGAAAACCTGAGCAGTGCCCAATGCAGCCATTGAGTGAAGCACCACGTCCCCGCCTCCCATTCCAGGGCACAGGGCTCTCCTGGCTCCTGCTCCAGTGGGAGAAATGCTCCATTCCCTTTCTGTGCTCACCTCTTTTGCTCTACCACCTCTAATTATATAATCATAGAACCACAGAACGGCCTGGGTTGCAAAGGCCCACAGTGCTCATCCAGTTCCAACCCCCTGCTGTGTGCAGGTCACCAACCAGCAGCCCAGGCTGCCCAGAGCCACATCCAGCCTGGCCTTGAATGCCTGCAGGGATGGGGCATCCACAGCCTCCTTGGGCAACCTGTTCCAGTGCCTCACCACCCTAACAACCCTTTTCTCTCAGTAACACAATATAATTGTATGAAGCTAGCAATGATTCAGCCTAACCTGTATTTAACTTGAATATGCTGCTGCTTCTTGCCAGATCTGGGGAAACTTCTCTGAGCCTCCCACCCCCCTCACTACAGTCTCTAGCTCAAAGTAATTGACTTTTTTTCTGTAATGCCTGAATTTCAGCTGATGTTATTTTCCAAAGAAATGATCTCTAAGCATGCAACAATCCTATAATTAAAATAATTTGCTCTTGTAGCACAGAGGTTATGTAATTGGCAGCTAAGGATACTTGATATTTTAATAACAGTGAGACATATAAGAAATTCTTCTCACTTCCAGTTGCCCGTGAACAGGAGCTGCTGTGCGTTGTGCCTTTCCAGGCTTCATCAGTCCTTCTGACCTGTCATTTTTCCAGAACTTTCTTTGCCAAATGACCCAGCAGCTCACTAAAACAAGCTGAACTTCTCTGCAGAAAAAAAATCAATCATTTCCTACAATATCTTACTAAGAAACGTTTCTGTGCCGGCTGAACTCCTTTTCCAGATTTCAAATACAATGGTAAAACATTAAAAAAAGGTTAACATTTTAATGCAAGGCCTGAGTCTGAAAATGGAATGGGTCTTTGATCTCTGATTCTAGCTAGAAATGTCACAGGAGTGGGCTTTCATAAAGGATTCCTTCCAATACCAGCTTTGGCAGGGGAAAATTTAAACTTAGCAATAGTCTTTCCTGTAATATTTTGATGGTCCTACATCCGACCTTGCAAACCAGATGTGCAACTGGCTGTGCTCTTAATCATGGGGTAAAAGACTGAAAAATCCCTCCAAATGAAAAATAAACACCATTCCCCAATCTGGCTCAGCCCAGTGGTGCAGCTCTGCTCCCACCAGGCACTACTGGGCACAACCAAACCTCAGCTCTTCCTTCAGTGGGAAACTGGGACAGCTTGTGTCCTGTTCCCATGTCTAAAGGAACAGAAAAAATGCTTTCTCTGTCTGTAACAACACAGCTGTCCAGCTGTAACAACACAGTGAGCAGCTGTGCAGAATTAGGCTTCCTCACCTGGGCATGCGGTCACTGCCTGGTGCCTGAGGAGGCATTCACACTTCATCTCACCAGGAAAGCCCTGGGCCGTGGGACCCATCAGCCAGCAGCTGTGCACACAGATGGGTCGCTCTGGGCACACTGCCTCACACTGTATTCGCTGAATCACATCCCAGTGTGGTTTGTCACAGCCCTCTCCCTCACACACGGAGGTGGGTGCCCTTCTGTTTCACCAGGGGGTGGAGTGTGACCGTGTCTGGGGAGATGGGGCACGGGCACCTGTCAGCAGGGACAGAGGCAGAGAGGCATCAGGTGTTCCTGCAGCTGGAGAGAAAGCAGTTCAATATTTAGATGTGAATGAATCAGAGAAAGGTGCTTTTGTACGCTAATGAGAAAGTTGGAACCAATGTGTTTAACTTTACCTGGGGGAGCAGTGTTGTATCAGGTACTCAATTGTAGAACCATAGAATCCTTAGATTTGGAAGGAACCTTTAGAGACCATCCAGTCCAGCTCCCCATGCAACGGGGACATGAACCTGGATCAGTCTTCAGGTGGGAGCAACACCTGGACCAGCTTCAAAGCACACTGACCCAGCTGGGCAGGAGGCAGGGATGCAGCGGGACACCTTTCTGTCCCTGCTCCCATCAGGTGCAAAGGTTCCCTCCATGCAATGTGAGCAGCTGCTGGCCGCAGGCGGTGCCCGCAGTGCCATTGGCACAGCACTGTGATTTGGCAGCCTGGGACATCCCGGCTCCAGGTGTGACCTCCAGGTGAACATGAAGTGCTGCTGTTTCTTTCTCTGCAGGAAATGAGGAGTGGTGCTTCTAATGAACAAAGGAAAAAAAAAAAGATTATGAGTTAAAATGATGGTTTCATAATTCCTGCTTTTGTTTTGCTATGGACATTTACAATAGGACTAGCAAAGCGATAATATAGTGAAGGTTGATTATACATTTACTTCAAAGTGTATCTTGTGGAAAAAAAATATCATTATTATCCCACACCGATACATTTCAGTCTAGGATGTGAGATAAAAATATTGGGATGTGGGGTGTCATTCTCCGTGACAGCTCAATATAAAGATAAGGGGTATTTTTCACTGCAGTAAAGAAACACATTGGTTTCTTTGTAGCTTCATTTTCGTTGAAAAGATTACAGAGAATAAGCAGAATTCTGTGGTAAACACAACGCAGTATAATACACATTTTCTTTTGGAACCTATAATGAGTATCGTATTTTAATGTCATTACTTCTGAAAATGACACAATGGAAATGCACACAATCCCCATCCGTGCTGCTGTCACAGATCGCAGATCTGAACCCAGCAGTGGGAGCTGAGCCCGGGGCTGCAGGCAGCACAGAGCCGTGGGCACAGCGCCGTTCTGCTGGGGGGCTGGGAGCCAAACGTCCAGGGACGGAAGGCACCCGTAAGGATCGTCGCATCGGAAGTCGGTAAGGACGTACCTCACCACTGTTTGCAATGAGTTCTTCACAGTGAAATTCCCCCACACAACCTTCTGAACTGCACGGAGCAAAGAAGGGTTTCACAGCAGGCACAGCGGGCACAGAGCTGCGGTAGCTCCTCTGCCAGACTGCCGCCATCACTGCGACTGCTGATGTTTGCTCTTCAGGTTTCCCTTTGGTTATACGTCAGCTCAAACCACATCCGCTACTGGACGGCATGTGTGCAGTACCTTGGGTGGGATCTGATGGACGGAGAGTCATTTGGTGACAAAATCAGACAAGAGCTTTTAAGCTTCTTGCTAAGGGTGATCACTGGAAACGACAACATCCATTTAGACAGTCTGAGCACTGAGCAGCACGGCTGCCAAGGAAAGGTACCATGCTCCCTTAGTTGGCACTGCCAGCAGAACGGCGCACACTTCTGGACACAGGAGACCCTCTGTCAGATAATGTCAATTTCACTGCTTTGTTTGCTAAGTCCCATTCCAATTTCACTTAGAATTTAAAGCATCTGATCAAAAACTAGCCAAATAAACAAATAAATAAATGAGCGAGAGAGTTACAAATCCCTCCCACCTGCAACGGCTGGTGCACAATCCAATGCTTGTAAGAGTTCAATCCAAACCCTTCAGAAATGCAGACATCTGTTGTTCTTTGTTATTTCGTGTGGCTGCGGTTCCCAAACCTGATGTTACTTCAAGTTCCCTGTGAAGCCAATGCCACTCCAGCAATCAATGGCAGCTTGTTTACAGCTTTCCTTCTCATTTCTGCTACAATCAATCGAACTTGTCAAGAGGGCTCCGGCTGCCGGCTGCATTTTTTCTCCATAAAATATTAGGGAGAGAAAAACATTCAGTGAAAGGTTTGTGACTTTAAGTGTAATTAAAATTACAGAAACTCAGTCCTCGGAGATTGCGAGTATTGACGTCTTTTTTGTTCTCTTATTTACAAACCAATGTTTGTACACTACAATCTCTTTCCAAAAAAAAAAAAAAAAAAAAAAAAAAAGACAAGCAGAAAAACAAGAAATGAAGACACATTAAAATTCCACCAGGAAAATACCTGCACTTCTCATTGTGCCCTTATTCCAGCAAAGAATCTTCTGGCCATAACTGGAACTTCGCTGGGGCTGATCCTAAAGCCTCCGAAGTTTGCAGTATTTCTCTCATTATTTATTTCCTTTGTTTTAAAGATGTGTATGAAGAGAATGTGGAGAAAATCACACATAAATGATGATCAGTTCCAAATCTGCAAGGTGGGAAAATAGTGCGAGTTACAGAGCAGCTAATCAGATGGACCAACATTTGATTTATGTGTGTATATATGACTGTGGTGGGGCTACTACATAATTCAGCTCTCCTTATGAAATACCTTCTGCAAACAGAAGGACGTTCGCTTCAATCCAGCAGTGCTCTGACTTGACCTGGGAGCCGGATGAGCATTGTGGGCCTTTGCAACCCAGGCCATTCTAGGATTCTATGAGTCTATGATTCTGTGGTTAAAATGCACACACAGTAATTACCCTGTGTATCTAAATGTGAAAAGTCCATAGTGATGCTCACTTTGCATCCTATATACAAAGCCAAAATGTTCTGCTAAGTTCTCAGATTAGCTGTTCGTAAGTCCCTTATTTTTTTGTATTGCTCTTCAGTTAAAGGAAGAACCCTCTTGCACACTGTGCACACCCTGTGCTGAGCTCCATAAACCCAAGAGTTCATAACACAGGCTGGGTTGTGATGAATTATTCGCACACCCAACGCACTGTGTCATGCCATGAGAGGAGCAAAATGAAGGCGTGCCATTTGGGGAAATGCATGCAACAGGTGTAAACACTGAGGCCATAGGACATATGTGCAGAATCTTTGCAAATAGCTAAACGTTTCTGTTTAAGCCAACAGTAGACACGTGGCAAACAAGTGTAGAGCACAAAGGACGTGAAATATCTGTGGCAGATGTTGGAATTTGTGGTTGTGCAGCTCGAAGTGCTTCACGCCGCCCAGAAGAACAAAATGTGGTTCTCTGAGTCAGAGGTACCAGCAGATAAGGATGGTGCACTGTATGTTTAAGCACTGCCACAAACATGGCCTGAGTCATCAGGCTGTGCTGAAAGGGACGGCACCAATCTCGTGCCCATCTTCCTTCGGAGAGCCTCCTCTGAAGCCTTCTTGATCTGCTGAGAAACACAGGCAGTGATTTACCTTTACATGCTGAAAACCAGGGTGAGTAATGAAAAGTGAATGGCTGTCTTCATTTTTAATTTCAAATCAATTTGTTGTAAGCCTTGCTCGGCTGCCTGATGTGACATTGCAATTTTGTAGGACAACAGGAATAGAGACCATTATTAACGGCTATCAGAGATCAGGTTGGTATGATACAATAGGCATTAAAATGATCTGTGAGTACTGCTATCATGAGCAATTTCAGACTTTCTGCAATTACAGAAAACTTTCCATATTGAGGCATTTCCCAGCAGATGCTGGAATACACCATCCAGATTGTGAAGTAGCTGTGGGCTGGGGGCAGCCTAAGCACAGTGACAAGGGGCATTCAGCTGATGCTTAGGGAGAGCCTTAAGGAGCTCACAGTGGCTCCTTATTCTGCAAACAAAACCCTGGAAAGCCCGGCTGATTTGGTGATGCAATTACTGAAGGCAGCAATGCTTCGGGGCTCTGCACAGCCGTGCTGCAGTGGGGGACTTTTAAAAGTATTCAAGAAAAGAAGACGACTTCTAAATAGGGGATGGGGTGACTGGGATGGCATTGCTTCTCGAGCAGCGTGGTAAAATGTTTCATACAAGTTTCTCTTCTCTGTTTGGAAGAAATGGTACAACATTTTATGTGAGGATAAAAAATGTATTACCTCATCCATAAGGAGCTTTTAACCTACATCTGACAGGGCTGAAATTTAAATCACCTTGGCCAAGATGTGTCTTTATGACGAGGCTGATACTGGGCAAAGTGGTTGGAAAGGGGCAGGTGAGATGCTAGGGGAGCTGCAGGCCACTGCAAGCAGCACCCAGTGGGCTTGCTGGCAAGGATGGCTGCATGACCTGTGCACTGATCCCTGAAGGCAATGGGCAGCCTTCAGCCAGCTGTGTGCCGCAGCCCTGGGGCAGGAGAAAGCCTCAGGGATGCCCAGCACAGCGCTGCTGCAGCAGCAAAGCACAGCAGCCATCGTAGGGTGGGTGGCACAGGACAGCAGGGTGCAGTTAGGGCACATTGCTGCGCTGTGCTGCCCTGCAGCAACGCAGAGAATCACTCCAGCCAGTGCTGTGTGTGGCTATGAAGATCCATAGGTAGCTCCTGCAGTACAGGGTTACGTGCATGTCCTCTCCAACACACCACAGGGCCAGGATGGGGCCTGCAAGTAGAACATGACCGCTGCGTTATTAATAACTGCATGCAATTGCTGTTGCTTTGCTCTGTTGAGAAAGATCTGCGCCTTCTCCAGTTTTGTTCACTTAAATCTGATGACAAAGTAATACATGAAAACTGGAGCAGAATCAATAATTAAAAGGAAGCAGTTCAGGACACATGAAGACTCTTTCTTTGCCCTTGCCATTTGAAAATTAGGTAGAAAAACTCATGCTTTACATGTAATGTTTACAGCTCAAAAGTGACAGCAGTGTTTTCTCCGCTCTGCACTGAGTTCTATGTTTCCCCCTTCATATCCTGCCTGCAGTATAGAAATTGTTTTTTACAGAAAAAAAAGTAACCAAAAAAATCAAATGAAAGTTTTGCATCAGTTTTGTAATAGTAAAGCATTAGCTGGCTATATTAAAACACTGCAAAATATTTTGATTCTTATTAATAACTTGTGGTTTCTAGGAGTAAGAGCTCCATTAAATCTATCCTGACTATACGAACACCACAGAGCTCTGCTGTAACCACTGAGGTGGCTTCATGGGAAAATCCAACTTTTTATCTTAGTTCCCTTATTCTTGTTTTATGTCCTGATGGCCTCTGATAAATTGAGATAAATAGGTGAAATTATCACAAAGCTCACCTGATGAGCTGTACACCAACTTAAAATCATAGCTTTCATTTTTGAAATTCAGAAGGCAAAAGTGCAACAGCAGGGATGTTGCAGCTGAGTTGGTTTTCCATTTCTCAGCTCAGGACGCCGGACTTGAATTAGGAGTGAGGATGAGTAATGTGAGTTAAAAGCAGGAACTGCATAAATCCTCACACCTCCAATGAAACCATCACCTCTGGGAAGGCGGGAGGCTAAATTAAATGACAGTTTGCAAATCCTCACAGCGACAGCAACCCCCATCTGCAGTACAGATGACAGAGAAGCATTGCCCGGAGGCCCAGGCGCTGACCTGGAACTGCAGATCACTCCTTGGCCATGCTTGTCTCTGAGAGCCCAGAGGGATGCAGGGTTGGGCTGGGCCCCCCCCACTCCCTCAGCCCCTCAAGTGCCTGCAGGTCCTGGTTGGTGCATGGAGCTGCCCTGCCCAAATTCCTCCCCAGGTGACCTCTGCTTCTACCACCGCCGCAAACAGGGGCACAGGCATAGCAACAATCTGACTAATTTCTATCAGTCTGTAATGAGTCCATAAGGCCGTTTCTTGGCACGGTGCATACTGCAGCCAGTCAGAGCCCTGCCAGTACCACACCTGGTAGTCATGGCACTAGAGATGTGACTCGCCTTGCCTGCAGCAGGCACCCCAAGCACAGCCCCAGTGCCCTCAGTCCGGCATCTCAGCTTGGAGCACACGGTCTGCCCTTCTGTCTGTTTTTCTTCTGCACACACCCCTCAAAGAAGCAGTGACCTGGTGGCTGAGGAGTTCCCCCCGTTGGCCTGGAAGGCAGGTGGGCTTCTGCTACTGGGAGCAGAAGTTCAGTGCTGGAAATCCAGACAGAACATCAGAACATCCCTCACAATCTTCATTGGCCACTTATAATTTTATTGCTAAATGTGTTTGTATTTGAAATACTTTGCGTTTTAACACAAGCACGTATATTTTGAATATTTGAAACTGATCCGTGCAGTTAGGTATTCCAGATAGCAGTTTTGCACAAACAAGCTGTGAGAGAAGTCTCCCATCCCTGAAGTGCTCTCAGTGTGCATAGCAATGAACACATGAAGTAAGAGCAGGCAATTTGTTTATTTAAGCTTACCATGGATTTTTCCCTTTGATAATCAGAATCAAAGTGTAATAAAGATTCAGAAAATTGCCCAGATTGGCGTCAAGTGCTCAGAGGAGCTGTGCATGCTGGATGCTGAGCAGAGATGTTCCCACTGCTTCTGGAACTCACACTCTGCACACAGGAGAACTTCTCCACCCATGGAAAGTCCCAGATTGCACAGAAGTACCAGTGTCTATTTTTTCCAGACTAGAAATTGTGGAGAAGCTCTTTGACAGGTGCTCACAGCCCTCCTGTACTTCGAATGCACTTCAAGTTAGGTTTTCTCGCAGACATTTCCTCTCCCACGTACTGGGGAGGTGGACACGCTGCAGGGGTGCAGACTGGGAAATGGGGACGTTCTCAGAGGACCCCACAATGGCACTGACTGGATTTTGGTCCCATGCCTGGCATGCAGGGGACGGCTGGTGGCAGCAGAAGACACTCTGCCCACAGTTCGTCCAGGAGGTCGGCTGCCCTACAGCATGCAAGGGGTTAATGAGTACTTGCGCGTTCATCAGGGCACAGAAAGCTACTTTGCCTTGACTGTGCATGCACAGGGAGGAATCTGCTATTTATATTCAGTGTAAACTGTTGAATGGGCAAATATTCTCCAAGCCTGAGGCAGGTCACCGTAATTATTCCCACCTGGCAGGAGCCTTGTGCTTGGCCAAGGAGAAGCAAAGCGCTGCCCCGTGAGATGCAGCGCTCCGTGCCTGCAGTTGAGCTGCACGCAGCCCTGGGGACAGCCCCAGGCACAGCCCTGCTGCTGGCTCCTGCTGGGCCCTTGGGCAGGCTGAGCTGACATAAACCCCAACCAAAGCAACACGCAGCTTGTGGATGCCTCTCAGTTGCACTTTATTGCTTGCAGGGTTTCAGTCTTGGTTTTTGACAGAGGGGAAGGTCACCATTCTACTTGGATAAAAGTAGAGGAAGGAGAGGAGATACTTCTTTTGGTCTCAGGACCCCAAAATACGTTAACTGGGAGACAAACCTGCACCTGCCTTCGCCACCACCCCGCAGGACAGGTGTGACCATGAGCTCAGCTCCTTTCACACTGCTGCTGCTCCCTCCCAGGTGCAGCTCCCTGGGCACCAGCCCGAGTCCACCCAGGCACTGGTCCATGCATAATTAAATTCGGAATCAGGAGGAGAGGTCACCTATGCAAAAGCCCAAGCTGCTTAGCTTGCCCACAGACCTCCCAGAGTATGGGGCCAGTAAGCTGCTTACAGAGCATCTCGTTAATAGCCACTAATCTTTAACCGTTTCCTTCCTGTTAATTACAGAGCCGTGTCAAAGCCCAGTGCCTTCTGTAATTGCTTTCATGGGAAAAGGTGAACTGGATTGTTTTTTTTTATTACTGTTCTCCCCTCCGCTCACTCCCCTCCAGCCATGACATTTTCCTTTCACCTGCAATGCAGCATTATCTGTGAATGATGTGCCTCCTGCTTGTCCAGGATATTGTAGTTAGATGTAGCCCGATGGCATAGTAATGATATTGATTTCTCCCCACTGCAGCAGACGCTCTCATGTCCAGCCATGAAGAACTTGAGAAATGCCACAGAGATAAGCCGTCTGCAGGGCTGCCGTCCTGTGCCTGGGCAGTGCCAGCTCTGTGCTCAGTGAGCCACGGACTGGGACCCAGCATGGGCTCCGGTGCTGTGCCTTGGCTTTCTCCAAGCAGCAGCACCAATCCAGCTGGGAATGGGGGTCACTCCAGGCAGCCCCGGCTCCCTTTGGTCACTGCATCCAGTGTGACTTCCAGCCTGGGGGCATGGCCCCGCCTTGGGGTGAGGATGTGCTGGGCTGTGGTGCTGCAGCACTCAGTTATCTGTCCCCTCCACCTCCCAAACTTGATCCTTTACGCTCTGTTAATCTACTGAAGGATGCCAGAGGAACCCGAACAAAAGGTCTGAAAAGCCCTGAGGTCAGACACAGCACGTCTCTGAGGTACAGCTGTGTGAAAAAAAAGTGATGCTGGAGAGAACTGCCAGCAGAAGGGAGCCCGAGGGGGGATCAGTTGGGCAGTGACAGACCGGCCAAGGCCAGCAGTGGGGCTGAGGGGTGCTGTTCTGTGGGTGGCGGCTCGGAGGGCTCAGCTCCAGGACCAGGGATGCTCCACATCTGGCAGCAGCTCACAGATGCTTGGTCTCCTCCGGCTCCCACCCACTGCCTGGTGGCCAACACGTCCTGGCATCAGTCCTCCTATGAAAGCCAAATGTGCGTGTTATTCCAATATGTATAATATGCAGTCGATAGCAGAGCTTTCTGCACAAGAAAGGTCACCTGAGACTCTTCCCTTTCTGAGCTAATAACCGCAGTCTCTCCAGTTGCCATTTAACTCTTCTAAGTAGCATTTTTTCTCAATTCCCCCCAAAACAATTACTGGAATAACAAAAGCATTTGCTAAGCAGAGCACAACAATCTCTTATTTGGGCAAAACCACCAACAGCCTGCGTAGTTTCCCCAAGCATCCATCCCCTCCCCTCTGTGCCTGTGGCCCTCTGCTCAGCCCCGCAGCTCATGGGCCATCACCCCACTCACCCACAGCACCGCCGTGCTCAGTGCAGCACACTGCACACCCCATAGGACAGCACACACGGGGTGCATCCTCTTATTAATTATCTCTGCATATGCAGTTACTGTCAAATAATAGCAGCTCCTTTTATTTCTAAAAGAATATGGCACGCATGCAAAGCGGTTTCAAGAAGATGTACCCTCAGGGCATATTATTATCTTAACTAAAATTCAAGTGCATACTTATTACCAAAATCTTAGTTTCAGAAATAGCTTCACGTTCACATATCGGAATTACAAACCACTACACAATTTGTTAGAATTCGTCTGCAAAACTGCTTTTAGTACGGCTTTTATAGTAGTCTTATTTATCTAATCTCCACAAGTCGTAATTCCTTTAGGATCGCTTTCCTCTTCATACGCTGCATCACGCCGAAAATAAATAAATAAAGAGCACAGCAGAATAAACAGAGGGGGTTTTCTTTGTGGGCCTGAAGATTCTGTTGAAATGCTGCATGTTATTCCTATTTGCTACAGCATTTCTAATGGGAACAGACACCCTCAGTGCACTGGAAGAGAGTCTCCGGGCAAAAGACTCAGGCACAACATCTCCCTTGGAAATGAGCAAACTGAATACGTAAAATAAAATATGTAAAATAAAAATATCATTGCTGTTTCTTGCAATTCCCAGAAAGTGTTGGCCAGAATGCTGGGGGAATGTTTCCTTGCCTACAGCAGAAAAAGCAGTAAAGGTGAGGTGGTGTCTGAGGTAGCTTTCTAAACATGACTCTCAGGGTTGTTTTAGTGACCTCAGGCTGAACCTGTCCCCATGTCAGCTTCTGAGCTGGAGACAGAGCACAGCGCAGTACCTGCCTGCTTTGGAGCATGCCTGATTCTCCTTTCTGAGCACTCAGCCCCGTGGCTTTGCATGAGGTAGTGGGACCCACCGTGGGTCCTGCAGAGCATGAGGTGTGGAAGGTCTCCAGCCCTGTGGGGGGCTCAGCCCCATGGTGGGCACAGCCCCATTCTGGGCAGAGCTCCTCAGTGCTCAGCCCCACACCCTCCACAGCCCAGCCAGGGCCCAGCATCCTCCGCAGCACAGCCTGATTCTGCACCACAGAATTTAGGCAGAAGGTGAAATTCTCTAGCACGGGATATCAGCTCTGATGGGCACACATGGGGATCAGCGATTTTTCCTCCGTATCCTCTCTCTCCCCTCTGTCAGTCCTAAAGGAGGAGAAGCTGAAGCCCACCGCAGCGTAGGAGCCTATTTCCCTTGTGCAGCTCCCTTTTATCAGAGGTAATTACTGGCTTTTAAAATAGCCTTGCTTCTCTCCTCATCTGACAGCCATAGGTTTGCCTGCCAAGGTGCCATTTGTCTCAGCATAACAAGAGGGAGATGAAGCCTCTCGTCCTTCAGCAGGGATGCAGTGAAACAGCTTCTCAGGTGACTGCAGGTTTAGCCTGATCCTAGAGCCCCAAGTAATGCTGCAGCAGCACTGGTGGGGAGCAGACTGGGGGCATCAAGTGCTGTGGGGCCAAAGCAGCTCTGTGGGCTCCCCATGGCGTGTCGGGGCAGCACTACGTCCCTGTCACATCAGGGACCCTGAGGGGAAAGGCTCTCACTGCCTTAAGATACGCAGCCAGATCCTATTTAACACGTGTTGAAAAGTTTGCAGTCTTCCTTTAATTTGACAAATTGCATTTATAGTCCAGAATCCGGGAGGTTGCTGTAAATGCAGACCCAGAGCTCACGCAGTGGCATCCTGAGGCAGAACCTGAGCGCTGCTGGCAGGGACAGACAGAGCCTCTGTGCTGCCCATCCAGTGCCCAGGGCAGGGACAGCAGCTCTGTGTGGCTCTGCAGGGCAGCCTCAGCTGCAGGACCTCACTGGTGGGATTTGCTTTTACCTTTGCATCAGCAGGGGAAGAAGTTGGGCTCCGGTCTCAGTGCGAAGAGAACAGAGCTTTCCCTGCAGCAGGAGCTCTGCAGCCAGCATGGTGCTGTGCTGGCAGGGCGCTGCAGGATGGGGCTGCTCCCAGCTGCTCTGCACAGCACCTCGGCGACTTCAGTAGAGAAATGTTGAACCTTCTGTCCCGCTGTCTGACCTAAGCAGCTAGCAAATATTAATTATAGTCTTGCAAGCTGTTCCAATCAAGATGGGAAACTGATAATTGAGTCATAAATCTCCAGGTGGAAAAGTTTCTGGAACTTGTTATCTTTTACATCATACCATCATTCTGCTCTTGTAGACTGGCCTAGGACAGGGTATTGAATTGCTTTTGGCAGTTTGCTTTGTGAATGTGTATCTTTATTATTTAAGCAAAATAAGACAGATCTGGCTGTACATCCTCAGTTCTTCTCGAGTCTATCTGTGACTCTACAGTGCTGCTAACAGTGTGCGAGAGCTGAATGAGCCACGTTAACAGGTGTTAATTAACTTGTACCTCGTTCCACTCTGTGTGTGAGTTCTGAGGCTGGAGGCTCCAAACTGAAGTATCCAACAGACTCCAAAGCAGCAAACTGGGATCTCACGCTGGAGACTGCTGTGCAGCGCTCACTTAACTTCTGACTTACGGTGTATTGTTTGCCCGTGTTCTTTGTTGCACTCTCTGAAGGCAGAACAATGGTCAGTGAATTTGAGTGAAGAAGCAAAACAAGTGTATTTCAGTTCACAGAAACGTGGGAATTATGCTTGGGAACAGAGCAGGGCAGAAACAGTAACCTATTTCTATCACATCACATAGCAAAGACTGTGATTCTTATCAGATTAATTCATTCATTTTTTATAAGCAGTCTTATGTGGCTGAACTGCTCTGTTCCAGGTTAAATAACCTCACAGTTCTTTAATATTTGCAGACCCTTGAAGCAGTTATTGAACTTGGAACACCGCCGCAGCACAGAGTGTGTGGTTTGCACAGGGATGCAGCAGCTGCCACGAGCCCAGCACCTGACAGAGCCCAGCAGCCCCCGAGCAGGAGGTACCCCTCAGTGTTCTGCCCCAGCACTGGATCAAGCAGGGACTGCTGGGCCCAGCACACTCACCCCACAGAGAGCAAGGAGTGCAGCATGGCGCAGGGCTGGGGGTACCCCATCGTGGTGTTTGCACTCACGAGTCCAGCAGCACCTGCAGGCACGCATCCTCAGGGTGTGTGGGTACAGGGTCTGTCCTTTGGGAAGTCTGTGAACAAAGCAGAAACAGCCATAAGGGAGGACAAGTGCTCCTGGCTTGTGTGCGGCCACTGGTTCACAGCGTAAGGAACACTACCCCTGTCTGACATCCCCCTAACAAACATATTGTGCAGCCATGCCAGTGTTTACTCAGCCTCCCAAGAAGCCAGCAGATTAGTTACTGTAGAATAGCATCTCACTGTGACATCAAAGGATTAAAAAAACGCCGCTGACCCAACAAGCAAGGACAATGCAAAGCTTAGTGGCAGTTCCACATCATAATGCCATTTATCAGCCTCTGACAAATTACTGATAATTCATATTGATTCTCTGGACTAGATGCAATGACCTGGAAAGTGAAATTCAGAGATCCACCGAACTGAAATTACAAACACGGCTGAGCTCATTAACTGCGAGCTGAGCTGTGCTGAGTATTTACCTCCGCGCACCGTTCCCCTGCTCTGTGCTCGTGGAAGGTTTGATTTGATGTTTTGCCTTCTGAATTCAACATTCCATCATTGTCCTCCCAATACCACGAGAAGCCACCAGCGGAATTATTTCTATTAAACTTTTCTGCCCTGGGGATGAGAGCTCTGCCACTAACACTGGTGGGCAGTAGGTACCAGACCACAGTGTGCAGCAAGGAAATGCCTAATGGTTAAGTGCCAGAGCAGCTGGGTTTTGCTAGGGGCCTATGATACCAATGGTTTGCAATAAGCCCTCATGCAGGGCAGCGAGGGGATGCAGTTGTCACGATGCTGCAGGGTGAGAGCACCTGGGAGCAGCAAGGCACGAGGGGGTCTGCTAAGTGCAGCGCTGCCCTGCCAGGGAGGAGGAGGGAAGGTAAAGGCAGCAAAAGACAAGAAGAATCCAAAGGCTAGTCAAAACCTAAGCAAGAACACGTCATGTTCATGTTTTAAGAGCCTAAGTGTAAATGATGGTCTCCTTTACATGCATGCGGGACAGGACCTCCGGTGTCCCCATTCAGCCCCTCATGGCTGCCTAGAGTTGGGTGCAGCTCTCCAGGTGTTAACAGGGACTCCCTTCATTGGCAAACATTGTGGAGCCCTGAGCACAGAGCTCCTGGTCGGCACTCAAAGGATCCATAAACCTCTGCTCTTTGCAGAGGCCTCTGAGCAGACAATCAAACCGCAGGGGTCCAGGAATGCTCAGTTATTTCATAATAACCCCATCTGGCCATGACATTTGAGCAGTTCAACATTTCATTCTCTGTCTCTTCCAAAATCATGTTTTTCCTGCACTCACTTTTCCGTGATGATTTTTTCTAAACCATCCCTACAGCCTCCATTGTACTCTGGCTCGCACCAACACCTAGAATTTCCTGACTCTGCCCCACCATTTAAAGCCATCATGCTGTCAATAAGCAGCACGAGTGGCCGACCACTTCACCCTCCTCCTCTGCAGCACAGCAATTGCCAGGAGTGCTTTTTTAAGCAATAGAAGCACTCAAAGAACAAAGAGAGCAGACAAGGGAGGTGCAGCACCAGCCCTGCACCCACTGCCTGGACGCTGGTTACTGCATGCAGAACACTGCAGGGCACATTGCTGGGGCTGCCAGCTGGCTTCAACCTGAGAAAAGAATTCCCCAGATTTCATGAATTTAATGCGTGCTGGGAAGCCCCTGCTGTCAGAAGCTACCTGCCAGAAGGTGGAAAATAAAATCGTGGGCTTGGGGTCTCCTGATTCCTTGGGTGGGGAGAGGATCTGCTCCGAACCCTCCCTGTGGCTGCAGAGAGGCTCAGTGTGACTGAGAGAGCAGAGCAGAAGGCTGGCACGGAGGTGACAGCATGGGGGCTGTGGGGACAGCAGCTTCTGAGGCCAGGCTGGGCAGGGGGGAGTGGCAGACTGGGGAGCTGGGGAGATGGCAGGAGGTGCAGGGATGCTGCAGGCACAGGTAACCCCGGCACCATGCTTCAGACACACAGTAAGGGTTTCCTGTGCTGGGCAGGAGGGGTGTTTGTTTGTTTGTTTGTCCTTTAAATTGGTTGCTTCATAGAAAAGAATGCAGCTGTCTCTTGCCACGAAGTCCCCCCTCTCATTACTGAGTCAGACCAGGAGCCGTGGTGGGGCACATCCAGGACTGAGGTTCCATTAAAGTCTGATCTCTATAAAGTATTGCATGTGCCCAACATTTATCTACACAGGGCTTGGATTCTCGAGGCTATGGTTTTTAATCAGCGCTATTTGCATTAAATAACATCTTTTATTTTCAGTCTGAATTTTGGTCTAATGAGTTTTTTGTTAAATACATCAACAGTGACTCTTCCCTGTCAAGTGATTTCAGATTAACTGCGCTTGTTGAACATTCTTTTCTTTTTTCTTTTTTAATTTTGTGTTCCAAGAAGGCAGTAGTTTTTTATAATTAATGTTATTTTCAAATAATTACATTATGTAAACATTTGGGCACTTTGCAAACAATGGACATAAGCATCCAGCTCTGGTTGTTTCTCACCATTACAGGGTTTTCAGACATGGCACAGGGCTGCACCACGTGCTGTGACTGGCAGGCAGTGCTGCTCTCACCATGACTGCTGCTGCGTGCCCATACACTGGGGATGGTAAGCACTGCCATCAGTAACTGCAGGTTACCTCACTTGGTTCTTATTGGCAAGGCCAAGGTGCTGTCTCAGCTGCTGCTCTCCAGTGGGATGGTGGCCATGCCCAGTGTTTTATGTGTTTTATTTTCAATGCTTCAGACTGCAGAACTGCAAAAGAGGACGCACCTCGACTTCATGGCTGCAGAGGCATAGACAGGCTTCACACCAAGGTGGTTTGTGTGGTGAGGACCAGCTTTAGTTTTCTGCTCTGAGTTCCCTTCCTGAGACCCAAACGCTCCACACTCCCTGCCACCACCCTGCATCCCTGTCACCACCCTACATCCTTTCCCATTACCCTTTATCCCTTTCCATTACCCTAACCCTAACCCCTAGCTCTAACCCTAACCCTACCTTCTAACCCTAACCCTAACCCTTACCCTGCATCTCCTGCCACAACCCCAGCAGCAGGCAGACCCTGAGAACCAGAGAACAGCAGGAGGCCACCAGGTTGGGACTTTCTCCTGGACTTCACAGGGGCATTTCCAGTGAGACCTCAAACTCTGTCACCAGCACTTGCCGTGCTTTCTCTGGTGTGAGCTTTTCTGTGTGCAGAGTTGAGATTTTCAGATTCCTCAAGTATTTTTTTAAACAAGAGGTTCCTTCAGTCACTGCTTTTCCTCTTTCACGTTTTCTGGATACACTTTGGCACATGTAAACTTCTGTTGTCATTATGAAGCTGCCTTTGAATGTACTGCTGCATTAGGAGTAGCTACTCCATTTATACAATACCTCATCTTAAAACCTCAACTGAGGTGCTGATGACACAACCAATTAAGCCATTCATGCTATGGCAGCAGTGCAGAAGGAGTTCAGCAGAATGCAGTGTTAGAAGTGGAAGAGCTGGAGGTGACACTGCTCCCAGTGCCATCCCTGTGGTGCTGTGGTTTCCACAGCAGAAGGGAGGTGCTGGGGAGCACACGTGAGCTGGGGACAGCTGAGGACAGCTGGGGACAGCTGTGCCCCCCTCAGCCCTTGCTCCAGCAGCCCCTGCCGTGGGGATCCATCTCATTTGCAGACAGCCCCCGCATGCCAGGCACCTTCCTCCAGCGCCTCGTGCCCATGTTGCTCACTGAAACTCTTTTCTGGATGCAGAAAACTGATGCTTTGTTCCTTGAAAAAAAAAAAAATTCATCTTTTCCTGATTTTTGGCCTCATGCACATTTCCAGGTTCAGCTGATTAGTGGTTACATTTTACTACACGTAATTGTCAAGGAGGAAATCAATAGGAAACCTCTTTTCTTTTCAAGACGTACTGCTGTCAGCAGCAGCTGTACTCCATTCCCAGATCAGGAGCAGGGGATTCATTATTAATCCCACTGCTGGAGGATCCACAGTTCTGACACCTCTGTGTTCCTTATCTCCTTCTTCTCAGTTTCTCCTTCTGTCTGTTTCTGTGCATCCCCAAAAGCTTTCACATCCAGGCCGTGCTGCGTGTGTCGCACGTACAGAAATGTTGAACACCATTCTTTCATTTAAGCTAAGATCTCCTCTCACAGCGTGGCAGCTGCACGCACTTGGAGGCACGTACACTGCATGTCACATCGCGCCACATACTGCCAGGCACAGCTCTGCAATGGGACACATCCAGCCTGGGGCTGAGGGTGTGCAGACCTTTGCTGCAGATGTGCCTCTTCTCACACAGCTGCCCAGCATGGGAGAGGAGTCCGGGGGGGGGGGGGATGGGGTGGGTTCGTGGGTGTCCGTGAGCAGCAGTTCAGGCTGACGAAGCAGGGACTGCAGCAGCAAAAGGAACCCACCAAACACTGCTCTGGAACCGGGTTTGTTGTTGAAAAGCTTCTGCAGGAAGGCAGCTCTCCACAAACTGAACTGCACTGAAGTGCACGAGAAGCACTTTCTGTCTGCTCAGGGAAGCTTTGGTCCCACACAGCTGCACCCGGGGCAGCAGGCAGCACCTCGAGGGGCTTGGAGAAAAGATGTGGCAGGGAAAGAGCTGCTTCAAACTAAGAGCAAAGCGAATAGCTGTAACTGCTGAAAAGTAGCAATGATTATCAATGATGAAACATAAAGCTCCTCAATGCAATCCCTTGCTGTCAGTGCTTTCTGAGCACTGCACATTTGTCCAGTGCTGTTTCTTTAAAGAAGCTGACCCTGTAACAAACACAGTTACAAAAGTCCTGAAGGGAGAAGGCAGAATTCTGCACCGCCGTTATGCACACATTATGCAAATGTGGAAGGATAAAGGGCAGGGATTGCTCAGCTGAAGAGATATATGGGAGAGCTGACCTTTGCTACGCTTCCACCACGTGGAATGATGTTAGACTGCTGGAAAGACAGAGCAGAACAGCAGCTGAATTAGAGATAGTCAGAAATGCAAGAGCTGCACTGCCCGGCTGCAGCATCTCCTCCCCATCCATCTTCCAGGTTAATGATTCATGACAGACCGATGAAGGTCAAGGATTCTCTTAAGTGTCTCCTCTCTGCTTGATACCCAAAGAAGCAGAGGGAAAGGTAATTACTCTATGGAAGGCTCATCTGTGCATTAAGAATCTGGTACCAGGGGGCCTGCAGGTATCTGGGGCTGCAAACACTCCCCAGCTCCAAGCAAGAGGAGTACAGGATCTGCAGGGCAGGTCCCCACACAGGGCTCCAGTAGCTGGAGGCTACATCAGCACAGGAGGAGGAGGGGAGGGGAGGAAGGCATTTCTTTGCCTCTGATGACCAAAGCCTGAGCTGTGCTTCAGCGGGTCAGGAAGTGTGATGGCCTTGACCCCTGCATCTCTGAGGAGAGCCCCAGGAGCACAGACAGGACTCCTCACAGCCCTCTTTCTCACTTGCAGCCGTGACCCCCAGCCCCCTGACCAGCTGCAAGGAGATGGCAGCACCTCCTGAGCTGCACCAGAGAAACAAAGCACGCAGGCAGGGTGTACACTGCACTGTCCACTGCACCCAGCACCCCTCCTGCTGAACACCCAAACACCCAGCACGTACCAAAGGAATGCTAATTCTCAGTGTGCAACTCCAGGAGGCTGGATAAAAGGAAAGAAGTTCACAATAAGGGCAATGAAGCACTGGCACAGGTTGCCCAAAGAGGTGGTAGGTGTCCCATCCCTGCAGACACCCATGGTCAGAGGATGGGGCTCTGAGCGCCTGCTGGAGCTGGGAGCTGCAGCATTCATTGCAGGGAGTGGCACCTGACGACCTTCAAAGGTTCCTTCCAACTCAAACCATTCTATGATCCTGTGATTCTCTGAATGCGTGTACAACCTTGCCTGTGAACGCACGGGCTCCAAGCAGAATGACTGCGTGAAGAATCAGTGGTGTTTGAAATTGAGATGCCTTATGGCTTTAGAAACTCATCAAGGTCAAGCATTTCAGAACAGCACTTCTCTGATTTCCCAGTTCTGCTCTCTTCCCATTTTCCAACAAGGTGAAACTTCATTTGACTTTATTAAAGCAATTGTTCATAAGTAAATCCTGTTTCCTGGTTTTCTAGGCAGGCAGAAATAGAAACAATTAGAAATAATTGCTTGGTAATCTTTTGCCTACACGGTTATTTTCTCATCCCCCAGAGTCTGAAATTGGCTATGGAGGAATGTTGGAGTCTTTGAGGCTTTGCTTTTGGGACTGGACTCTGTTTACAAGGCCCTGAGTAGGTCAATTCCTGTGTGCATCTACAAAGACAGCCCTGCTCCAGGAGCTCAGTGACACTCCTGCATCAGCCACGAGGACACAGTGACCCAAGCACTTGTATATAACAGCATCAAATGGTCAAGAGCTTCCTGACTCAC
Source organism: Phasianus colchicus (assembly GCF_987193195.1). Lineage (NCBI taxonomy): Eukaryota > Metazoa > Chordata > Aves > Galliformes > Phasianidae > Phasianus > Phasianus colchicus. The sequence goes on from NC_143440.1 coordinate 60,694,360, forward strand.
GAAGGATAAAAGCAGACACTTTCAGAACCCATCTCAGCATTTTCTTTTGTGCTTTCTTGGAAAGACATGCTACGGTAAATTTTGAGTAGCACACCCCCCCCAAAAAAAAACTCACCCTTCCCCCTGCACACACACAGGAGAGCAATTCAGCCAAGAGAGGAAATGCAGAATTTAAGAATTTAGGCCATTACCACAACCATTAATTTTATTATCGAAGGTTGTTTGCAATGAACGCTCCGAGAATTTTTCCAGAGATCACATCTGTAATCACTTACTGTTATCAGGGATGGTGAGCTGCTATCCCAATGGTTGGTCACCTACTTTTTTCCTGATTAAGCAATAAAACTGCATTAAGGGAATTAAATTATTTACTGCCATGTAAGCTTCAGAAGTAACCGCTATCCAACCAACTGGATGTCATTACCCACAATATCCTCCAACACAGATCCAAGCAGAGGTTTCCATCCCACAGAGTCCTCAGTGAGAGGTTTCCTGCCCCATGCAACGTGGCTGTGTCACAGAATCACAGAATGGCCAGGGTTGGAAGGGACCTCAAGGATGATGAATCTCCAACCCCCTGCCATATGCAGGGCCACCAACCTCCCCATTTCATACTAGACCAGGCTGCCCAGGGCCCCATCCAACCTGGCCTTTAACAGCTCCAGGGACGGACAGGGCATCCACAGCCTCTCTGGGCAGCTGTTCCAGCACCTCACCGCTCTCACAGCTGTCTGACAGCTACAGTGAGGGACATTTCTCTCCCTGTGCTTCCCACCACAGCTGACCCACTGCTCAACCACTCTGTGCCAGAACATCACAACACTGATTGATTTTAAAGTCAGTGATAACTGTTGGTGACACTTTGCCATGGGAGTCTATCAAGCACTCAAAATAATCTTAAATGGTGTTTGCATAGATGGGATATTGAGAAAAAGAGTTAAAATGCATTTACTGAACAGGCCCATATCATTTATTTCGCATCTGGTCAACCAACTCTATCCTATTAAAAAGAGCAATTAATGTTTAAAGGACATGAAAAATAAAACAGCTATAATAAATGGGCACTGCTACTAACTACCACTTCAGTTTGTGTTCTGGTAAATTAATGGCACAGCACAATGCTAAGTATAAATATGCAGTCCCCACTTATGAATGCTGAGCAGTGGCTTTACGACACCCTGCCCAGCGGCGCTGCGATTAATGAAGCAGCCAGCATAGTGTCACCAGCCAGTCAAGGACAGGGCATTCTCCCCAAGCATCTCTTGGGGAAGGTGGCAAATTTAGCATCTCATTGTGAAATACTTAAATGGTTCCAATCACTCCATCGGGTTTCTTCAGCTAGAGGGTTCCTGGAAGAGCAGATCACTGCTGATGTTCTTGTAACGCAGAAGAGAGGAGGTTCCTTCCTAGAGCACAGAACGTGGCAGAGCTGGGGGAACAGAAGTGTTTCTTAAAATAGGACAATATCAAACGCACACAATAACAAAAGTATGGACACCTCAGACCCACTACAAGCTTTGATAACATACCTAATGGTAACAAAAACCCTACAAGGTGCATTTGTCTTGCTTTTCCCATCTGCCATAACGAATAAAAATCTCCGCCCATTCTCCATAGTTGGTGGCATCTAAATTCTTGAAATAAAAATATTCTCTTTGAATGTCATCTTAACACAACGAGGACTGTAGATGAGCATCTTTAGTGAGGTTTCTCATGTAATTGTCAATCACATCCTTGAGATTGATGTAGGCAGACAGTAGATGAATGATGCTGTCAGCACCTCCAGGCTCAGCAGGTGCTGGATGGGGGCTCTGGGTCAGACTGGCGCCCAGCCTGAAGTGACACTGGCTGGGGTGGCAGAGGGCTGCTGACCTGCATTGAGAACAAGCCAACAGAACATGGGCACAGGCACACAGCTGGCAAATGGCTCCAAGCTGAGGGATAAGACAGCCAGCTGGGATGCCGCATCGCATGACACCCCCTGCAGGCAGACACAACACCTGGGGTGGGGTCACCTCAAGCACTGCTACCATGGGAACCCCGTGATGAGGCAGCTGACCTGCACAGGGAGATGGGGCATCCCAGGGCCAGCCCTGCCCCTGCAGGAGGAACAGCCCCCGGGCTCCCAGCCAGGATGGAGCCCAGAGGGAGAAGGCATGAGGCAACACTGGGGAGAAAAAGTCCAGATGTATTTATTTCCTGTACTTCTGCATGCAGGGTAATACACACACAGTGACACCAAACTTGGTCCTACAATAGTCCTGTGCCCAAAATCAGGGAAAATAATATTCAGAAAAATGTAGATATTTCAAAACAAGGAAGATTCAGTTACACGAAGGATGAATAATAAACTGACTGCCACATTTTTCAGATGAATAAACAGTATTTATTTGCTTGACAACTGGCACTAACCAGAGCAGCCTGTGATAATGAGGACACAATACACACACCTGCAGTTGTTTTTAACCACCTGTCCCCATTGTTAGGCGTTAGCACTCTGCAGGAGTGGTGCATCTCCATCCTGTCAGCTTCCTAAATCCACATCTCCATGTTCCTGTCACTGACTTAGAATTTAACTGGCAAAATTCTGTCAAGAACTGAAAGGTTAACAGTGAGAATTTGCAGTATGCTTAGAAAGCCACTGTTACTTTCCTGCTGTTGACAGACTTTTTCTGGCATGGTAAATGCTGCTGACAAGATTACAGGAACATGGTCCAGGTAATGACAGGCACACAGGGCAAGCAGAGATTCTCAAGGCAAGCTGACCAGATGCTGAGAGGTGCTACACAGCCCATGGAGGAGAGCTGTTAAACTGGAGTTCTGCGAGAATGAACACAAGCCTACACGCTGCCTTCCCCTGCAGGGATGCCAGAGTCCTTTGAAGGGAGCTGGGACTGCTCAGACTGTAGAACTGCAGCCATACCCCAGTGCTCCACACTGCTGCTGGCACCACACAGCCCTCAGCCAGCCTGCTGGCACTGCTAAGCCCTCTGCCCAGCCCTCTGCCCCTCGGCCCACAGTCCGCTCTGCTGCCCCTCCTGCTGCAGGACACACAGACCTCAAGGCAAAGGCTCAGTGCAAGCAGCCACCTCCCTTTCCACAGCCTGGAAAGCATGATGTCAGGCCTGGAAAGCATACTGACAAGTCATCACAGCACAGACAGGCCAGGCTTTGGACTCACAGGCAGGCTGGGAGAGTTCTGAATCCCAAGCCATGTGAAATGGCTGTTGAGGATAGACACAGCTTCCTGAGACAGAAACCAGCACCTGAGAGAGCGATGGCTACCGGGATAACCTGGAAACTTATTTCAGGTGAGAATGAGACTTAAGAAAACTGAAGGCCCTTGAAATGAGCTTTCAGGGAAAGCAATACAGAGGCACTGCACAGTCAGCATGCAGAGCCCTTCCGTGCAGCACTGCCAGCCTCCAGCTGGAGAGCACCCAGAGCCTGGAACAGAGTCTGTGTCAGGCATGGCAATGGCCATTGGCTGGGCACAGCTTAGGTAGAAGACCAAGATCTTATGTTTGACAAAGACATTCAAAAAAATGAAAATGATGTCGCAAGGAGAGCGTGGTATAGTCAAAGCAGCACAGAAGGAAGCTGGCATCTGTATTTTTATCAGAAATTAGGAGTTAACGTAGGAAATTTGTGCTGAGAAAGCTGCAGCAAAATTGGCCCCCAGATTCAAGGAAAGCTTGGATCATGGATCATCAGGTAATCAGTGCTGGATTATCACAACGGTAACTGTGGAAAAGAGTGCATTTCTTCTAGAGCTAACAGACCACAGTCCTTCTGCCAATTCCCATCTCAAATCTGCAATTACAACACTGACCTACTAGGAAATAAGTCACTACTCACTCATTCTAGGCAGCCTAGTGGATCAAAAGAGGAAAAAAAACAAAATATTCATTATTATTTGTAAGAAATACTGAATGGTCCTATTAATGGCTATGACATCTTTTCTCACTTTTGGACACCACTTACTGTCATTAGTAGAGATGTTATCAAGAGACACTTAATACCTAGCCCTGGTTTCCAGCAGCTACAGCGCATTGTAGTAAATGAGCCAGATAAATCTGATTACCTTCCTTCATTCCTTCCTCCGCGCTCAGGAACCAGAAAGTCTTTGCTGCCAGCTCGCCAGGGCTCACACCGACTGGACGTCCTCCTCCCAGCAGGGTCCTTACCTCCCTCAGCACCCTGGCACCTGATGCATGCTGGCACATCTCGCTGCTGCCTGCTCACCATAGAATCACAGAATTGCTCAGGTCAGAAAAGACCTTAAAGATCACAGAATCACTAAGGTTGGAAAAGACCTATAAGGTCATCCAGTCCAACCATCCACCTATCACCAATGGTTCTCGCTAAACCATATCCTTCAACACAACATCCAAATGTTCCTTGAACACCTCCAGGGAAGGGGACTCCACCACCTCCCTGGGCAGCCCATTCCAGTGCCTGACCACCCTTTCAGAGAAGTAGTATTTCCTAATATCCAGCCTGAATCTCCCCTGGCGCAGCTTGAAACCATTCCCTCTAGTCCTATCACCAGTTACACGAGAGAAGAGGCCGACCCCCAGCTCGCTACAGCCTCCCTTCAGGTAGTTATAGAGAGCAATAAGGTCCCCCCTGAGCCTCCTCTTCTCCACACTGAACAATCCCAGCTCCCTCAGCCGCTCCTCATAAGGCCTGTGCTCCAGACCCCTCACCAGCTTTGTTGCCCTTCTTTGAATGATGATCAAGTCCAACACAACCCAACCATTCTACCCTAACAGCCTTCCGCTATATCACGGCCCTGAGCACCACATCCAAGGGTTTTTAAACACACCCAGGGATGGTGACCCAACCACCTCCCTGGGCAGCCCATTGCAGTGCTGAACAGCCCTTTCTGTAAAGAAGTTCCTCCTGATATCCAACTTAAACTTACCCTGGCACATTGAGGCCATTTCCCCTCGTCCTGTCACCTGTCACCAGTGAGAAGAGACCAACCCCATGGGATAGAAGGTTGGATGCAGACACCCAGTAGCTTCATACTCCTTGTTTGCTCTTTCTCCCTACCCACAGCACACTGCAGGAGTCAGAAGATCTTGTCCCAGGATGAAGAGGGATGATGCTCCCTGTCAGCACTCCCTGAAGTGAGGGGAAGGGACAAGGAAGGGTCACTGCCTTGCTGTGTGGAGCTCCCCAGAGCTGTAAAAGCACAGGAAATCAGGTCATTCTCATCTCTAAGAACATGCTACCTCATAGTGATATCATTTCAGACCCCTAGGAAGGCCTCTCCAAGTGGCTGAGATCTTCTGCATCATGCAGAAATGGTTATTCTCCATTAGATTTAAAACAAGTGAACAACAATAAAAAAAGCTAAGAGTGAAAAACAGAAAGAAAAAGGAAAATATAAGGAGTATACAGTAAGGAGTGTTCCAGTCCCAATTTTGTGTTTCATTGTGCTGGAAAAACCTGAATGGGGCAGAACACTGGAAGAAGTTCTATATGTAGAATATGAAGAAGTCATAAAAGAGAGAAGTGATGATGTTGACCCTCAAGAGGAAAATGGGCTTAAAACCATTCTGAAGCTGCTGTATGCATAGAACCTTTCAAGAAGAGGTTGAAGAACTGAAAACTGCAACCATTTACTGATGGCTTCAGTTTTATGACAACTCAGCACCTCCCTTCTACAGATTTTAACAGAAGTACGTACCTATACACACATACTTACTCTATTTAGCTGTAGAATTAAATATGGAAAAAAAGGTATTCATCTAAAGTGAACTAAGAGAAAAAGGAGGAACTGATGGGAGGTTGAAGGAGAGATGAAAATAGAGATAATGGACACAAAGTCACCAAAACCTGCTGCTATTCCAAAGAGCAGCGGTCTGACACCAGGCAGAAATCCCAATCACAAAACAGGCAAAACAGGACAAAAATGAAGCAGGAAACTGAAATACCTTTCAGATTCTGAAATTACACTTATCTCTGTAGTATTTGTTAATATTACTTAAGGCAAAGAAAAAGGGTAAAAACTGAAATCACATAATTTACTGAGTAGTTGTCTTCTTGAAAGCAAGAGGAAGCATCACATCCAACATAACCAATGCAGTTTGGAAAACAGCAGTCAGAACAAAACTGCAACCAGGGCCAAACTCCAGATTTGTTCAAAGATTTGTGGAAAATCAACACCAGGGAAGGAAATGAAATGCTGGCGTTACTCCTTGCCACATGTCAGACCCATTGGGCCCAAGCTGGAGACCTTTTTCTGACATCACCATCATGCCTACCAGCTTGTTACCACAAGCCGTGTGTTACAGGGCCAGTAACGTGTTCTGCAGTAACAGCTCTGCAGTGAATGTTTGAGTATAAAAGATAGCAAGCACACTCCTGCAGCACATTTGTTGGTCCTGGTACCAGCACCATGCCTGCAGCATGATGGATGGCCATTGCCCATAAATAGGATAAAAAATGCTTATTTCCTTTCAGACTGTGACAGGCAGTGAAACTGAGTACAGGCATATTGGAAACATCTTTGAATACAGATTTAGTTGTTCTCCTCAGAATATGCATAGCGTGTAGCTCAATATGTCCTATCACCTCTTCATCAGAATATGATGGTGAGGAATAAATTTGCATTCTGGACTATAAAAACATGGTTTCCAGCTGAAAGAATACTAAGTAAACTGATTTTAGACAGGCTTTACCCACACAAAATAAAGATTCAAGAGAGCTTGCACTTCAGTTTAATTGCTACGGTTTGCCTTTCAGAGAAGCATCATTTCAGATTAGAAAACCCCACCAAGCTGAAGGCCAGAGGAGCTGCACCAGGCCTGCAGCCATCCAGCCTCCAGCTGAGCATTTTCTCTTTCCCCCTCTCTCTCCATCTTTCTTCCTTTTCAAATGGCACAGAGCAGTTAAAGCATCCCTTCAAACACTCTGGGTACCCCCAGCTTCGTTTCTTCCTTGAGATCTATGCAACGTTTTGACCTTCCGCTCTTAACAGCGGATCTTGCAAGGCTCAGTCCAGCTGTAGCATTGGTAAAGCACTGAGGAAAGCATCTCGAAATGACCCGAGCAGGATCTGGTGCAAGATGGACCATCCTCAGTGAGATTCACTTCCCACAGAACCCATTGCCAGTATTCATTTGTTTGTTTTTTTCTTTCTGCAGGACAGATGCCATGAACTGTCACTTCACACAAGAGCAACAGAGGGAAAGTTCATCACCAATAATTAAAGAAACAAAACTATTAAACACAGTCACTGTTCAATGAAGAAAGCACCTACCCCAATACTTAAGGAGAAGGATGGAAGCTCTTCCTGCACGAGGAAATCCTCCTCATTACACGATCTGCAGAGAGCAGCTCCTCAAATGAAGCTGGAAATCATCAAAGCAGGATGAGAAATGGCAGCCTTCCAACAAGGGCTCAGAGAAGTGGAACAAAGGACCAGTGACCTGAAACACCACACAAAAGAAACGCAATCTGTATTTTAAAAGCAGCATCCCCAGAAGCCGCTTAAGAACAGTTTTCCAGTGTTTCAGTGTACTTCATCGAGCACTTTAAAGATCACCACTTGAATTGTGCACTTCAAGTGCATTATCGGATAAATGCAGCCCTTTGCCTGCGCATGTGAATGACTCCGAAGACACACTCGCATTCCCTGACTGTTGACTATCTGTGCTTGCTAGGACACAGCCAAGCTGCTGAACGCTTCTGCCTTTTCTCTCTGTCCTTTCTTGCCCACAGCTCACACAGGATCTCCTCGGCCACGTGTGCCCCAAACACAGCAGGGACCACCTGCAGGTGCAGGGGGTGGAAAGTCACACATTGCCAGGGGCTGCCCCAGGGAGGGAGCACAGACAGCCCCAGATGCGCCCAGCCCCACATCACATCACCGCTCAGCCAGTGCTCCACAGCCCTGCTCCCACCAAGCCATTGCTCCCACTGCCCAGTGGCAGCTCTGCCAAGCTTGCTGCCACCCCACAGCGCAGCTCCCTGCAGTGAACAGCCGGTCCTCTCCATCGGTCACTGGTGTCAAAGGGAAGGGCAGGCTGTCCACTGTCTGGAAAATAGAGGAGAGCCAGAATGCCTTCTACACTCGAGAAGAGAAACCCAGTGTAGTTATGTGTAAGCACAGATAGGATGACCTGCTAAGGGATGGATCATTTATTCCATCTACAGTGAACTTTAAGGAACATTTAAGGTTGTGCAGCATTTCAGATATACCTCATGCTCTAGAAGAGGAAAAAAAAAAGGAAAAAACACCTGATTTCCTTACCTCTCTCATATCTTCACGGCTGTTTAAATTCTGATGGAAATACAAGTATGCTATTTCATCTGTAGCACAAATAAGCCATAATCTCATAATTCATAGCAAATAGTCCTTGCCTAAAACCAAAGAATGTCCTTGGTATGGCATTTAAATCGCAAGCATTAGTTCAGGAGATGGTCATCTGTGCAGGAAGTAAAATAATATATCTTGCCTTCTGAATGAGCTTCTCCTTGGATGCTGGACTTTCACCTCTATGCTCTTCAGATCACTCAAGTGAATGTGATGGCCTCAGCACTTTTAATATTACACCGGGTTTCTTAGTCCTAAACTATCCCCAAGCTCAGCAAAATTCGTAATGATTGTCACTCTCCATTTCGTAAAGGTCCAAGACAAAATGAGACTGAGCTGAATTGTTGTCTCGAGAGCCTGTTCAGGACATGTTAAAAGAGAGCAGCAGAACATTTGAAGCCCACTGCTGTTTCTGATGACATTTACTCATATTACAAACTACAGCCTTCAGTTTCCAATCCTATCAATCCTTTCTCTCTCTCAAGTACTAAATTAATCCTATTTAAAAATGTCAATTAAACTGGTCAAATTTTTGATGGTATTAGAAAGTACTTGATACATTTTCTGCCCTTTAGTTTTATGAAATAGCAGAGGATAATTCTGCAAAAATAAAGCCCCTCTAGCTATGAGCTTATCTGATTTGTTTTTCATTTTTAATTACGAAAAGAGAAAAAGATTGTTTCAGCATAATGTAAACAGGAGGGAGATTATGTTTGCATTACACACAAAATGAGGTGCTACTGCTAAGAGGGACGTACAAAGGTAATAGGGACAGTACTTCCTAGAAGATCGTGTCGAGGAAACTTGACATTTTCACCAATGCAGTCAGCACCATAGATAACGTTTGCAATGATTACACCGGTGAAAATTTTAAGTCACATCAACAGAAATTTATTTTCTTAGCTGAGCAGCAAGTTGTTTTGTTTTGTTTTTTTTCCATCCCTGTGCTTTTAAGGAAATGAACAAATACACTCCGTATCTTCCAATGATACAGACTAGAAGTGTCCCAGCTGAGTCAATGAGCCACATCCCAGCTGATGGCTCTGCTAAGTCAAAGGACCTCAACTGCCACCAGGAAGGCATTTGTTGGTCATTCCTATCCACACCCAGAAGCCTTCCAGTAGTCACGTCCTGGAGCTCTGCCACGGCTTGCCTACGGGATGCATTCACAAGACTCCAACATGCCCCAAGCACGGAGCCACGGCTGGACTGCTCTCAAACACAGCTCCCTGCTGGTCTGTGGCTGGCTGGCAGCGGGGTGAGATGGCACAAGCACTGACAACAGCATGCAGACAAACATTAACATCTAGATATCTTCTAAACCAACAGATAAAACAATTGTGACTAAAGCCATCCACCCAATTTTCCCACAACTTGTTTCCATCGCTAGAAGAGAGAGGAAGAAGGCTACAGCTCTACAGGGATGTGGGGTACAACGATACAGGCTCCATAAATGGAAAGGAAGAAGTGGGGAGCGGAAGAATGATGGAACCAAGGGGTTTGTGCTCTCCTTCCAGTCAGAAGGATGCATGTTCTCCTGTGGTACCTCCCCACTGCCTCCAGCAAAGTGCCAGTGATGGCCATGGCAGCTCCCTGTATGCACAGAACACGGCCACACTGGGAGCCTGGGTGGCAAAAGCATCTCGGGGAAAAGCACTGCCATGCACTGGGGAACACAAAGGTGCACCATAGGGAACAATGCCGTGGCAGTGGTGACCACAAGCTGCTGTCCCCAGGCACAGGCAGCTGAAGATAGTGTTAATGCTGCTGCAGTTACTGCTGTACAGAGGCTGGAAGAAAGCAATACTACCAGCTGGCAATTAAGTGACAGAGAGGATTAGGACATCAGCTGGAGGTTCAACTTCAAGAGCAGAGAGACAAGAAATAAAAATAGCTCTCAACTTTACATATATCTCTATAACAAAGTGTTCATGTGCACATTTATGCACCTGCAATCCAGTCCCTGGGGAGCTATTCTTCCCATTGACTTATCTCAACGAATTCCTCTTCAAAGGTTTACTTAATTAGACCTTGCTTAAAGTGCAGCACAGTGTTGACTGGCCTTACAGCTCTCCGCCTGCTTCCCAGACAATTTCTCTAGATACTGAATTTCTGTACTACATAAGGCAGTAGGCACCTCCATCTCTTTGCTGTACTTGCATATCAAAAATCACACAAGACATTTCTGGGTGTGTTTAACATGAATCTGGGCAAGCACAAAAAAAAAAAATAAAGAACTTCTGTGCATCCAGGTTTGGAGCATTAATTGCTGGAATGGTTTTCTGAAAGCAGAACACTGTAAGGAACCATTCCTACACACGCCTGTTGCTGATATTTAGCTAATACATCTTGCTGTGGCTTTGACTCTCTCTTTTTTTCTTCTGAAATGCTTCCATACTGAGCACCTTAACAGCCAGGAACACATCCTCAGTGATCTCTGTGGGTAAGAGTTTTCAGAATTACATCAGATCCAACAGCACCAGCAGAGAGAGGCAGACATTAATAAATCCAGGGAAACTAAATCAAGGATTATTTTTATCTGGCAGATTGCTTATTTTGAAGTGCTCTTGAACTGGAAATCATGGAATTACAACAAAAGTTGAACAAATCATTCTGAGGGCTTGCTGCTGAGAAATAACATCCAGGTTCTGGACAAAAGTTTTCATGGAGCTCCCCTGGTTTTCCATATGCTCTGCATTGTCCATTCAGGACTGCAAGACTTCGCCAGGAGAGCTGAGCTACGGCACTGCCCTGATGCACGGCACACCATTCAGATGCTGCTCAGACATCAGGAGCCCGGGGCCAAACCCAGAAAGTGGAAAAGCCAAGTCCCAGCAGAGCAGCCCTGCCTTGGCAGGCCCCTCCTGCCTTCGTTACTCCTTCAGCATTCTCTTAGTGAATAAAGCTTACAGAGTAAAAAGCATCCCAGAAAACCACCGAACAATTTAGGGGATTATAATTGATATTTTCAGTTGATTTATGTTCCAGTTTGCCAGTACTATGCTACTTCAACACAACACGAAGCTGCATAGCACCTGCAGAATACTGCCTGAAACCAAACTGATGAATGCTGGAGTAGGATCCTGAATAGAGGACCACTGCACAGCAAGAAATAGTGGCAGTTTGTTTATCATACAGCAAGAAATAACAATGGTTTGTTTGTTGTGCATAGACTGAATAGCAGCACAAGTGTTCGAGGGACCTCTCTCAGGTTTCTCAAAGTGCTTTGTTTCTGTTTTATTTTAAGTCACTGGAGTTGAGTTTTGCCCCTGAACTCACATTTGTTCTTGCACAGACAGATCTTACTTCAGCTGAATGGGTTTATGTGATCCTTCTGTAAAGACATAAACAGTAACCTGCATTTCAGTGCAGCTGCTATGTCTTAAGTTCAGCATCTACTATGGGTCAGCACCTGAGCGTTTCAAAAGGATCAAAATAAAGTGGAGAAGAACAAGCTGGCTCTTTGCAGCTCAGGAGTCAAACTTCCTGACAGCGAGCAGAAAGGAATAAAGAACAAGAGCCCGATAAACACAACCGAGGGCCTCAGCCATTTGCAGCAGGTGCAATACCTGCCGTGGTGCAGCACGGCTCCCAGGAGATCTGCTGAGCCGCCCTGGAATGCCTGCTGCACACCTCCTGGTGGTGAGGGAGGAAGGGAAAGGCAGCACAGACTGGCACAGGTGCTGTGAGGAGGTGGCACGATGCCGCAGAGAAGCTGCTGTGCATCTACCCCACAGCACCAACCACCTGCAGGGTTGGTGCAGGGCTCCATCAGGGTGCTGTCACAGCAGCCACGTTGCTCCCCAGCTGCAGACAATGCCAGGCACACCCAGCAACCACGGTGGGATCCCAGCCTCCCTATGGAGCAGCCAAGCACAAAGGCTGCATGTTCAGGTACCAAGCAATCCACCATTTTTTTTTTAAATGAGTGTGAATGAGCAGTGTGAGACAGTGTAGATGAGCCCTGTTTAATACCAAGACAGACCCTGCCAGGAAGGGTGAGATGTGGCACTGCTGTGATGCATGGCAAACCAAGCCCTGTGTGGGACTCCCACAGATGGGACCCACAGCTGTGCTGGGAGCCGGGCAGCCCAGAGCCTGAGGGGAAGAAAAAAAAAAGAAAAAAAAAAATCACCTCTCTCTTCAAACACAGCTTTACCAAGTAGGAAACAAACGTCAAAACAGCTTCTGCACTGAAAATGCACCTGCATTCACCAGTGTCCCTTCCCAACAGAAGATACCTTCCGGCTCTAAGATCCCTTCTCTGATTAAAGTTTTTGAAACTAGCACATTCCTGTAATACATTTTGAGGAAATCCCATTCTCCAGTGCAGTTCTATACTGGATCACTTCCAGATCACACCAGCACGAGCACTGCCAGTCAGGCCCAGGAGAACACATAGTGGCAATGAAACCAGCATCAAACCACCCACAGTAAGTCCAAAACGCACGGCTCACAGAGAGCAAGTGTGCTCTCACAGGAAAACACAAAGCTATAAAAAGAGGAAAAAAGAACTTAAGTGATTAACTTCACATCTCTCCATTGTCAAGCAAACATCAATCAACCAAGGCTTTTTTTTCACAGCGGTATAGACTGAAATCCACCCCTTGTGTTAATTAACAAGAGAAATGACAAAATCTGCCCCCCGGATCCTCTGCTCACTCCGTCACGCAGAGGTGGAGGAAGTCACCCTGCCTGCTGCCCACAGCACCGCCGCCCTGGGAGGGAAGCCACAGAGAGAAGGGCAGGAGCAGTGCCTAGAAAACAAGCCAGGCACAGCTGGAACACGTAGGGCAATCATCTCAAGCATTTAGAAACCTTAACATGTCATTTCCATCACATATCCGGCTGCTGAAGGTGAAGCTCCCAAACTTGGGTTCACCAGTACAGCAGCTTGCAAACAGCCATCGGGATGAAGGTGCACGACTTGCTGTGTAATTACAGCAGAGCTGTGCAGGCACATGATCACTTGTAACAAAGGGACCTGGTCTGCTCCAAATGGTAATTACTGTGTGAGAGACTGATTTCATGCAGCAGTGTGTTATTAGGCTCTCAGCTGGACACCTGTCCCTTCTCCTGTTAGAGCATCAGTATTTAATTTCCTCCTAAATTTAGATGAAGGTTTAAACTGGCAGTAGAGAACTTGGAATTGCATACCAGGAGAGAGACCTTTAAGGAAAAGAAACATCGGGTCACAAGATACAAAGGTTTGCAGGGAGTTGAAGTGCTGCTGCCCTGGGAAAAATGCCCCGGGGCCAAATTACATCACTTCCTTCCAGTACTGGGCCTTCATTTTTGCACTGCTTTGAGGCCCTTGAAGGCAGGTGCTGCAGGCCACTGGTCAGCACCTCCAGCACTGCAGGATCTGCCACCAGCACTGCAGGATCTGCCACCAGCACTGCAGGATCTGCCACCAGCACTGCAGGATCTGCCACCAGCACTGCAGGATCTGCCACCAGCACAGCCATCACACACCTGCTGCCCTGCAATGCTGCTGTCCTCAGACACGACCTGCGATCCTATGGAACGTGAGCACGTTAGAAAACAGACCCAGCTCCAGGGTGAGGCAACCAAACTCTCAGGTTACCTTCAATACACGGTCAGTTCCTCGGTGATAAGTGGATCTGCAAGGCTCTGACGGCACTGGTCAATGTCTTCTATCAGAAGATAAGAAGATGGATGTGTGGTTCAACCTTAAACTAAACAATGATTCACTGGTAGACCCTCAATCCCAGATTTCATCAGCGTATATAATTAAAGGCGTTGCTTCATGAATTTTACAAACATGGCACAAAGTTGCTAATAGACTGTATAAATTCTATTAACACTCATTTAATCTCTTTGGGTTCTCTTTAAATGTGCATTTAAAATTCTAATCACTGTAAAAAGATATTAACAAAACACACTGTTAATGAAATATGTGAGAGAGCTTCTGAAATATAGAATTCTTCAGAAAGTGAGAAAAAAGGAAACATACTAAGCTAAAATGGCATACAAACATAGCTGGTGAGTTATTTAAGGACTAGGGAGGAGTCCATGCAAGTTCTAGGATGGGATGAATTCAAAAGGCTCTTTTCTGTAACAAATATCAGTTATTGGGATTCATTATGAGATTAAGCTTTAAATTCTTACCGGCTCAAAGCTTTGAGTTTTTGCTCCCCATCCCGTACTGCAGCACCTCCCGCTCCAGCTGGTCACTGCTTCAGCCCAGCCCACGCAGTGCCGGAACTTCGCAGCCCCATCCCTGCCTCCTGCTGCAGTTCCCACCGTGTGATCATAGGGGTTGGAAGGGACATCTGGAGACCAAGTAGCCCAAACCCCAGCTTTTGTTATGAACACAGCCTACACTTTTTTTTCAGCTCCTTATTACGTTTATCACGATGAAACAAAAGGAAAGCTAGAAAAGCTGTTGTACTTGGTTGTTCTCAGTACTTCACCCAGCAGAGAACAGACTGCTTTTGTTTCTCTTTATGATCCATCAAGTGGGGACAAAAACCACGGCCTTTGTTCTGCTCACAAAGAAGCTAAATCGCTTCTGAAAGGTTCTTGGCAACACCAAGCAAAGTATTCACAGGTAGGCCAACAGCCACATGCAGAAAGACAAAGAAGAGCTGCACTCACCCCACTGGCGAAGGGGCTCTCAGACCACACAGAGCACCTCCTGAGAAAGCAGCCCAGGTCCAAGAGGTTTTCCATCCAGTGGCTGGCTCTTATATGAGCCCACGGAGGCTCCTCTCAGGGTCCAGCCGTTCTGCTCAGCTGGGAGCACAGCTGCAAACAACGTTCCTGTGCTCCCTGGGCAGCCACAGCCCTGCACAGGTGCTCCACCGCCAGTTCAAGGTGGCTCCGTAAAGGTTCCCCTGCTGCTTTGAAAATCAAATACCACTTAACTCAGTTCACCTCTAGGTACCAAGCAGAGGTTGTATCATTTGTGAAGTCCTTCAAGCACACTCAACAAGTATTGCTAGATTCACCTAAGGAACAAACCCATTGCAAAGCAGGTCTGCTCACGCCACAGTTACCAGGTCCTCAAGTCAAGGGGAGCAACTGCAGAGAGGCTCCTTCCTGCCATAGGATGTTAAAGTCATGTTCATGTCATCTCCAGTGGCCACCATAATTAACACCGCAGATCTGTTTAGCAGGTAGAAATAACATTTATTTTCCCTTTTTCCTGGAATTATGCCACCACCGTCTTTGCTGCTTGGCCTGCAGATGGCTACTTCTGTGTACACCGAGTGCCTGCAGGGCTGGCCACATTCTACCACAACAAACTCATCCACCACCAACTCAGCGCTCGAGAGCAGCCAGGAAGTGGTGCCAGCACTCAGCCTTCCCCCAGCTCCCCGCAGCCCCACTGACACCAGGTGCAGCTGCACTTGTCCCCACAGCCCTGCAGCCCTGGGACATGGCTCACAGCGGCTGACAGCAGCCTATGAGGGCTCCAGGGGCATGGCCTTGCACAGCTTCTTGCTTACAGCAACCTTTGCCTTATTCCTTGCTAGTAGAGTCCCATCAGTAAGGACTGACAAAGAAAAGGCAAATTTTCTTTCAAGACCAAGAATAAAGCTTATTTCCTTTTTCCTCCCTATTCTGCGATGTTTACATCTCTATTCAAGACAACACTACAAGTCGTGTCGGGGCATAAAAGAATTACAAAACCTCTGCTCATTCCAGAAGTAAATGCTATCCCACGTAGCCACGGTGCACAGCTTCCCATAGAACAGCTCAAAGCACAGTGCTGCTCTGCATGGGTGGAGCAGGTGCTCCTGAGCCAAACATCAGATTATCACAACTAAAACGAGTACGTTTTCTGGTAAGAATGTGATTGCTGTCTAACCAGCCAGGGATCTGTTGAGCTGCTGCAATAACCCCCATGGGTGCTGGCAGCGCCTGTCCCAGAGGAAGCACACAGCCATGGTCCATGCAGCACAACTCAGGACAAGATTGGTCCCCAGAACAAAGGCCCAGCAGAGAGGATCCCTGCAGCCCAGCACCGTCCTGCAGCTGGTGGCACTTACTGTGGGCATGCAGGGCAAACACACAGCTGTATTTGTGCACACTCAGAGTCCCATAGGGAAATTTTAGGATTCAGCATTGTACAGTGTGGTGGAACACAATAACATAGAGAAGCTAAAGGCTCAGCAGGGGATGAGAAAGAGGAATGACTTTCCACTGGCAAGGGGAGAGCTCAGTGAAACGACCCTTTAACTGCCACCGAGTGAGGCTATAGCCCCATCTGGTCTCATTCTGTTAGGTTTCAGTTTGAAGCTGTTCAATGACCAGAAACCAAAGGAGGCTCAGACACATTATGGAATTCCCTCCCAGGCTGGATAGGAAACCTACTGCCTCACCCTTGGAGACACCATAAATCAGCAAATACAAGGCTCTATTGCACTCCTTTTCATCATATCAGTCCTATATTCCTCTGTTCTTCATTTCTACTTCTCGAAAAGCATCCGGCTCTCTCTGCTTCTTACTGGTGTCTGAGCTGTTTCCAGCGCCTCGGAGAAAAATAGCTCCAGGAGTAAATTCACCGAAAACATAAACTGCTCTGAAAATAATGGGAGAAAGAAGCAAAAGCCAGTGAGCAGTTTGTCTGCTCACATCTAGATTCATGAGAGCGCTTTGGGAAAACACCCCTCACCGCCCTGTGCCCTCTTCTTTTAAATGGTAGTAATTTTTTGAGTTTTAAAGATCAGGACCGGCCCCCTTTGCTGGATGGGGTCTGCAGGTGGCTCAGGGAGCACAGCCAGGGCAGAGAGCAGGACGGGGCATGGGATGAGCGTGCCCCCCGCTGCCATCCCCAATGACTGTGTGGTGTGTGAAGCTCGGCGCGGCCGTGGCAGGCGGCCATGAGTCACTGCCACAGCTCACTGCCCTCGGGGGCTTCTCCTACCAGCACAGGAAGGCTGCCACGATGGATTTCTGAGTTTGCATTCAACATAAACTTGTTTCTGAACTGATCTTTGCTGCATTAACATTTTAATGCCGGAATGAGGCTTTGCTTGCAGGAACGCTCTGCCATTCGATAACGTAACGTGTCCCTATTACAGAAGTGGTTAATACACATCTTCAGTTTTCTGATTGAGCTCTGTTCTCCTCAAAGAAACGTGTGTGTGTTGTGGGAAATGTGTGGTGCAAAGGGGCACAGGAGGAGGAAAGCCCAGAGCCCAGTGGGAAGAGGGCTAACCTTTTGCTGGCGTGGTATTAGAATGGCAGAACAAACGATGCTACATAAACACAAAACTGTCACATCTAATTCCAAAGCAATGAGCGAAACAGGAGAAGAGAAAGACCTGTCATGTGAAAAATTTCTTTTCCTTCCCACAGATAAATTGCATTCATCAGCACGTGTGGTACCAAGAGGTGGTGAGAATTATGCACCACGATTTGCATGACATCCACTTCTCAGACCGTGTAAATCCGTACGTTTGGGGCAATAAAACATACACAGAGGCACTGGACTGACTGGAGAAATACAGAACTGTGGTGCTCTCATAAATGCTGCAATAGCTCGAGCCCAGTCAGCAGTGCTGCACACCCCATGGCGAGGAGCACAGCCCCACTGCTCTATGCAGCCGCCCCAGCTGCAGCCATGCAAAGGGCTGGGGGTGCTCAGGAGGGCTCAGCTCTGCCCTTTGCTGCATGTGAGCTCAAAGACACACTCTTCAGGCTCTGCCATGAAGAAAACGTCATCCAGGAATGTACTTCTCAATGAGAATCCACTACTTTGCTAATGAGTGAAAAGGAATATTTTTAAAAGTCACTTTTCAAACTGTGTAACAAAGCAATAATTGCACAGTAACATTTCTAGTAGATAGAAAATGGTCGTTTCATGCACAATTTACAATATGCAGAAGTCAATACATATCATTAACATGAGCTGAGCACAAAGGACACGTCTGTATAATTAAACCTGACTGCATGAGAGATAGCTTAAGCCTCGGAGAAGCTGTGAAGAAGACGCTATGGAAACTGCCCTTATGCACACACATACGGACATTCCAGTCCCAGTCCTACACAGCTCCCTTACACATTCATTTCGGTATTCACACTCCCGGAATGGGATGTTCACGACAGCAGAGCTGTCACAAATGCGGTTTGTTTCTGGTTATTTCAGGTCACATTTAAGGCTACGCTGCATCCTGCCCCCATTACAGCACATCGCAGCTCCCGCAGGAGCGGTGCCGTACGCAGCCATTGCAGCACACGGGCACGCCTCCATGTCGTGCTGGGCTGTGTGCGGATGTGCGGAGCGGCAGCCCCGGCTCCCAGCGCTCCTCTGCCACGGCGACTCAGCCTCAGCGCACAGCCCAGAGCCCAGGGCAGGAGCACGTGGAGCTCCGGGCGCTGCGGTGCTGCTCGTCAGCCCTCGTTAGCCTGAGAAAAGAGCTAGTGCTGGCTTGGTTCTTCTGCTAAAGCGATGTGCATGCAAATGCTGAATGAGAGAAAAAAACATCAGTGCAAAAAAGAAGTCTTGTTTTCCCCACTGCATTTATCAGTACTGGAAGTGGGTTACACGCATTGACTGTAGCAGTGCCCAAGGGCAAATGGCAGCAGAGCAGGACAGCCCCTGTCTGTGGTCTGGACCTGTGCTCATGCTCTTGTACTGCTTCTGGGCTGAAGGAAGGGCAGAGCTGAATCACAGCATCTCTTTAGTTGGAGAGTGTGCAGAGGAGCGCCATGAAATTACCAGAGGGCTGGAGCACCTTCCCTACAAAGACAGGCTGAGGGAGCTGGGCTTGTTCAGCATGGAGAAAAGAAGGCTGCGGGGTGAATCATTGCAGTATTTCAATACCTAAAGGGAGCCTACAAACAGGAGGGGAGTCAACTCTTGGAAAGGGGAGATAACAGCAGGACAAGGGGAAATGGTTTGAAGTTGAGGCAGGGCAGATTTCAGTTGGATGTCAGGGGGAAGTTGTTTGCTGTGAGAGTGGTGAGGTGCTGGAACAGCTGCCCAGAGAGGCTGTGGATGCCCCGTCCATCCCTGAGGTGTTCAAGGCCAGGTTGGATGGGGCCCTGGGCAGCCTGGGCTGCTATGAAATGTGGAGGTTGGTGGCCCTGCCTGTGGTGGGGGGTTGGAGCTTCATGATCCCTGAGGTCCCTTCCAACGTTCTGTGGCTGTGTGATCTCTGTTGCAGTTTGGCTTGAGCGTGGGGAGCAATGCCCAGGGCTGTCCCCAGAGCAGCCCCTCACTGAGCAGGGATCGAGTCAACCCGAGCTGAGCTGAGCCACGTCCCCGCTCCCACTGCCTGTTGGTTTGCCCACTGAGGACATCCAAGCCCTTTCAGTGCTGTGTTCAGGAGAGGGACCTTGTTTGACTCAGAAATTTGAGCAAACTGGGTCTGAAATAAACTGACTGTGAGCAAATACAGGAACCAGATGGTATCATTTCTGCTCTCCTGACAAATGCTGACGGCACTTTCAGGGCCGATCCTTGCCAAGCTAAGAGCAAACATCTCCAGGCACTCCAGGCACTCACAGGATGGCTGAGGGCAGGTGGGGGCTCCCAGTGGCACTGCCACCAACCCCAGGTGCTGGGTGTGGGCACTGGCAGTGCTGTGCCATGGAGGCTGTGTTGGGCACTGGCTGCAAACCATGACAGGATCCATCATAAAAGCTTAGAGAGTATGAATTACTGAAACAATACAGCTTTTCCTGCTCAGAGACACAATTTATTAAGCAAATGTTGCCGGCTGATATTTTGCTGTATGTGCTATTGCAATCAGCCATATGGGAGGAAATCTGTAAATTATGTTATGGCAATTAAAACAAAGACATATATTTGTACAAAATTGTTGAATGAATGATACTACAGGAAGCAAACGTACTAACCAAACAACGGAACTTCATGAATATTTAATTCTTATAATTTATTTAAACAAGAAAAGATATAGCATACGATAACCTTCACTACACCAATTAAGATGAAGCATTAGATCTCTTAACAAAGTTGTTTAGTTTTAAGAGATTCAGTAAATTAACTTGCTGTAATTAATTTCTTATCCAAATAACGAGGAGGAGAAGGAAGGGGCCCAAGCACTGACTCCCATGGCTTTCCCAGAGAGGAGAGCACGCAGAGCAGGGAGCAGGGCTGTGCCTGGGCTGGTGTCAGAGCAGCCATGCAGAGAAGCACGAAGCACAACAGGGGCGACCCCCCCTCTGCAGACTGCAAATTGTTAAAAGCTCAATAACGTTTTGCATTTCTAAAATATCAAGCCCATACTGCTACTGGTTTCACCCTACAAAGTCTTTGTCTTCATCATTCACTACTTCTGATTCAGCGTTTTGGTTACACAGCAGTGCTGAGGGCACTGCCACAGGCCATTGCTCAGTGCTGCTGTGCACGTGTGAGCACAAGAGGCCTTGCTGGGCAGCAGGGGCACCTGGGCACAGGGCTGGGAGCCCCGTGTCTGAGCCTGGCAGGCACTGGGCTGGGGAGGAACAGTGCTGCTGATTCAAACTGGCCTGACGGAAACTGCACTTGGAGATTTTTTTCAGTGTTTTGATCAATAGTTGTTAAAGCTGTTAACAGAAGAACAAATAGACCAAAACTGCAACTTGAGCGTTTTCATGCGATGTTTCTGTGAGTTCAAGGTCACACTGCCTGGCTGTGCGGGCTCAGTCCATCAGGCAGCCCCTTGCACGGGTCGATAATGTCAGGAGTGCGGCGCTGAGCCGAGCGCAGCCCCAGCACCCACAGCATGGCTCAGAGCTGAGGGCTGCATCCAGCTAAAGCACCCACAGCGCTGAGCTGTGCAGAATGAGTTACCAGGAGAGCAATGGGAGGCTCACTTGTTTTCCTCTGCACACCTGGAGCCCTATGCAGAACACCCCGAGTCCTTACTGTGAGCACGGTGGGAGCAGCGTGTTGGTTCGTTGCGGGCTGAGCTTAGCTTTTGCTTGGACGGCTTTTTTTGCACCAGTGGCAGAATTGAAACATTAACAGAAGAGAAGGAATTATAGGTCTGCAATACAGAGCATTTATGGTCACTTTTCAGGGCAAAAGAATGGATTTCAGAGCTTTCACATTCATCACAAGCTGAGAAATCGTTTCTGTTACAGACTTTACCCAAGAAAGGCATTAGCTATAGCTAATGCATCCTCTACTGTCAGCAGAATAATACCAGTTTGATATATGGACGCTGAAGAACAGCACATCATATTTGCAAGTAAGAAATGAAATCACACACTTTAACCCAGGCTGAGCTGTGCAGAACAGGCTGCTGGCCAGCGCGTCCCAGTGCAGCTCCCCGCTCCAGTCAATATTTGCATTCTGTATCTTATCTGAAAAAGTTGTGTGGTTTACATTTAAAAGTACTCATGTCTTGTTGTATAAGCACACAAGTATATTTTAATTGAAAGATTATTCCTTTTGCCACAAAGATAATTACCTAAATAAACTTCTCCATTTCTGCCAAACTAAACCAGTTAATGCTTTGACTTTAGTGGCATTTATTTCTGCACTTATTGTTGAAGTTTACTGACCTAATAACTGAGACTGGTTGTGTCAACAGCAGAAATGCCTATCACACCCCCGCTGCCCTTTGTCTTCATTACTGCTCTTCAGTATATGAACAGAAACAGCCGTAGCTCCTCAGTATTAGTGAGTGAATTTAAAAAAAAATCCTTTTAATGCGTAAAGTAAAACCTGCAATTGATGCTATAGTTTAAAAACATGCAAGCATCGGGATTTAAATCCCTCTATTTTAGCAAATGGACAAGCGAGAGTTCTCTGGAGCAGAAGCCCACATAACTCTGAGTGCCTTCATTTGCTGGCACTTGTGCTGATTTCAGTAGGCCTACATCACTTCCTATTAGAGAATGTAACCCCACACTAAGAAAAATCAGAAAATTATTTCATATTTTTAAGATCAGCCATCCATCCAGTGAACGGGGACACTGTCAGACTGGCAGCCTACAGAGCCCTGAGGCTGGCTGTGGTTTCAGGACTCCCAGCCGCAGGTGAGCTGTGGGATGCTGGGAGTAGCAGCAGCCACAACTTAACTCCCTGCCAAAGTGTAGAAAAGATGCTTAAAAATTCTCGCAGCCTCACCTGAGCTTCTGGAAGGGAACAGTAATAGAGGTGTGGTCAGCATGGGCTTCTTGTGGCTTAGGGAAGCCAGCTGGTGGGAGACCCTGAGAAAAGCTGCCTGAGTAAGCTGCTCCTGAGCAGGAGGAAGGCAGAAGGACCCAGCCTTAGACAAAGCAGAGACACAAAATGCTCGGCCCCAGGGTGACATAGCTGTGCTCTGAAGAAAAACTTTGTCCCTGCTGTGCTGGTGGCTGCAGCTGCTCTAGGGTCTGAAGTCAGGAGACGCAGATCCTCGGGGCATCCTGGCACTGCTCTGGGAGCAGCTCCATCCATTCTCACCTCCCAGTCTGCGTCTCTCCATGGCTGTGTAGCCTGCTCTGCAAACACCAGCACTAAGCGAGGCATTGGCAGGTAGGGACGTGCTGCTTCTGTTGGGGTTTCCGGGCTCTGGCTCTCCCTTGGTTCTGCTCTCTGGCTGCTGCCACGAGGCTGTAGGCAGCCCTCGGTGGCAGCAGGAAGGTATGCTTCTCTCCCTGTGCCTGTAACAGCCACATCTTTGTCTGCCCGATGGGGCACCAGGATTGCTCTGAGTCCTCATAGAGCTCCCCTGCCAGCAGCTGAAGCTGCGTGCTTCAGTCTGGAGACTGAAACTGGAGGAGCAGCTTCTTTTCTGCTAAGGTAGATGATTACTCAGCGCAAAGCAGGAGAGATCAGTGCAATCCTGGGGGCACTGGGAAGTCCCTCGTGGAGCCTTTTAACAGTTCGCTGTGCTTCCACCACACAGCTTCTGTCAGGGTCTCCAAGTGATGCAGTTCTGATTCCAGGATGTCTGTTGGAGAAAGCCTTTAAAGATACAGCCCTGGAAAAATAAGGGACTCGTCCATCCCTAAAACACAGAATCATAGAATTACTCAGGTTGGAAGGGACCTCAAGGACCATCAAGTCCAACCACAGCCTAACCATAGTACCCTAACTCTAACAACCCTCTGCTAAATCGTATCTCTAAGCACCACATGGATATTTGAGAATGTTTCTGGGTAAATTAGGTACGAGAGCCTTGGCTTTCCTAGAACACAGATTAAGTTTGCACAGATACAATATTGCTAGCATACTTTCAGCTCTCAATTAGTCCAAAAGGTACACTGGAGTTGTAAATGCATCCCAGTATTTTCCTGTGCTCTGGAGTGTGCCAATGGTTTATGGAGGAGCACACTGCATGAGCCTTGGAGTGAGGCAGGCTTTGGTTGCCATGTGAGAAGTGGAGGTTGAGGACACTGTTTCCAGACTGACTCTAAATTAAAGAGGATTCTCAGCTATAAAGTGATCCACAGGTCATTTTGTGCATCAGCCTAGCTAAATACAGCATGCCAACAAATGCATTCTTCTTTTTCTTCTGTTACTTTTCCTCTTGTCATCAGTCAGAAAAGAAATTTCATTTCTGATGACTTTTACGTTCCCCTTCTTGGGTATAGAATATACAGCTTGTGTCATTTGAGGGAGAAGTGCTCCCAGAGAATGCTTAATTCAATCCCATCCAACAGCATCTTTACTAAATGTTCTATGGTAATGACTTTATGCTTAGTTAGATGCACTGATATGTAAAAAAGGAGAGAAGTGGGGGGGAAAAGAGTGTGGAATGCCTAATGCTGCAGTTCAGTATCATAATTGGCTCAGGTACCATAAATCTTCTCATATCTGCATTTTTAAACAAAAAGATATTGTTCTTTCAAGCAGTAAATCAAGCTTGTTAGACCTAAGATTAATAAAGTTTCCAGTAATGAGTTTTCCAAATGTTAAACTTGTTATTCTATTCGTCTTGATTGAAACTAAAATTGTTTTTCAGGCACAGAGCTGTCAGCATAAGATCACGACTGACACGGTGACTTCTAGTTAACGAGCATTCCCTTCTCTGTGTGCCAGTTGAGTTTCTTTGCATCAGGAGACTGCAAGGTGGAGAAAGATATAAGGCAGCTGATAATGATGCAGGGAACTCCTCTTCCAAAGCAGCAGCTCCTGTCTTAGGGCTTGTGAAGCTGCAGTGGAACTTTGCTGTCTGTGTCTGGGACAGGAGGAAAGCTGTGAGCTCCAGCAGCCAGAAGTAGGAATGAGCTTGTTCTGAGTGCAGGCATGTGCCCGGGACAGCACTGCTGCTGCTGGGCCACCAGGGCTCTGGTGACCATTGGCTGGCAGGTGAGAATCCGAGAAACGCTTGTGTTCCTTATCGTTCAGAGCTGCTTTTGACAATCTTGCCATTTTGTCTGTTGGTGTTGTTTATTGTGGTGGGAAATACGGGAATACATTCATCAGCTCCACAGACTGAAGTTGTTGCTGTGAGCGTGGAGGACGATGGAAGGTGCAGTACTGTGAGGTGTGGAGCAGCACGGCCACGTTCTGCCCTGCTGAGGAAGCAGGACAGTGATCTATCAGCACAGAGTTGCTGGTGAGAAGCAGGACCCGCAGCTGAGTACTGCAGTGACCACAGGGGGTAAAAGGAAGAGCACAAGAACTTGATCAGAGCAAGCTTCTGCCTGATAAACATGGGGAATTAGATCCGTATCTACATTTACCCTGGCACTCAGATCAGTCCCTCTTTTGTAAAGTCGCTACAAGCTCGGATTGCTGGGTGAAGGCCTGGCACCCCCACCTGTGCTGTGGCAGAGCTGATGCTTTGCCAGCTGGTGGGAAGCCTGCAGAGGTTGGCTGTTGGTCCCATTGGGAGCCTCCATCAGCTAATGGCCTGAACTGGGGCACTGGCCCTGAATTTTAGAGGGGTGTGGCAGGGGAACAAACCACCTTTTTTTACCTGTATCATCTCTCAAACTGCTGTCAGAAAGCAGAAGTTCAGCACTGCTTGATAGTGTTACTACCAATATCCTTAGGAATTTGAAAATGCTGTGGAGACTTTAGTAGTGGATAATGCATTCTGACATGACAACTATAGACCTGGAGGAAGCACAGAGGGATTTTGCCACTTCCACACAAGGAGAAACAACCGATCAGTGAGTGGGGCCACACCAGGCCTTGGCACCAGCCAGCTCATGTGGGAGTGCAGCTCTATGTTCTCCTGGAAGTTCACCAAAGCTTGAAGGGTTAACTGACCTCAGGCTTTTCCAGGAGGATTGCAGTGAAACACGTTCAGAGACGTTCAGATTACGAGGTTAAAAGCAAAAGTGTGTAAACCCACCAGGAGGATGAGAAAGAAAAGAGAGAAATTGGGCTTTCAGAAGAGAAGCGTGCGCGGTTGTCTGTACAGATAGCCGGAGTAATCATCAAACCAGCTGAGCAGAGGGAGACTTCAGGCAAAACTCTGAAATGCACCAAAATGCACTCAATGTTATGAGGGCTCTGAGCTCCCCAAAATTATTCCTTGCATCCTCGGGGACTGGGTACTTCACAAAGCAATTATCCGACGTGCAACCAAGGACCAGAGTTGTGTAACAGCTGCTGCGAGCCGAGGAAGCGGTGGGGAAGCGGGTGGGCAGCGCAGCTGGGAGCTGCAGCTTGAGCCTGCAGATGTGAATCTCCAGCCTGCTAAATCCAACACAGCTCTACTCAAACACGAGCTGTTTTATGTCGTGTCACTGTTGTGGAGCTGCACAACCTCCCCAGCCACCAGCAATAAAAGGAATGTCTCTTTCCTCTCTAACCCATAATTACACATCCCCTACGTGTTCCTCAGAACAGCAGGAAATACTTCTGCTTTTTCAACATTGCTATGTAAAAGTGTTACGGTAGAACTGCACTTATCGCAGTGAGACTTTTTTGTGGAATCCTGCATAATTCCCCTTGTGCTTCCTAACTCCTTTGGCTGCAGATTCTTTCAGTAACAGCCATCGATTATTTTACTGGTGGTTCCCATGTGCAGCTTTGTATTCTGTTCTACCAGAGTTCTCACTTTCTCAGTTGTTCTGAATCGCTTTTCCCGTTTCCTCGGACTTGGACGCCTTCCCCTGATCAGCTCACTTCTTCCTGATTTCAGATTTAAGGCTTTTCTGGCGTCAGTCACAAAGGAGCTCCTTACTCTTCAATCCCTCCCATGATAAACACTGTTGGTGGTACAACAGATTGGAGCCTATCCTGTCCTGGATGAAGCCTAAGGAGGAAGGGGACAGCAAAATGTAAAGACTGTTAAAATAGCCAAACTCTGAATCTTTTTCCTTGGTTTATTTAGAGAGCTGTGCAGGATGGCAACAATCCAAAGCTTAATGGGGATGTAGGCAGGCATCAGCATGTGAAGCGTCAATGGATTTCTTCAGAGCTTCATAAAACAATTCAGTCTCCTTCAGATTCCTCTTTCTGTGACACAGATTGTGCCTTCCCTTCCAGACAGTTTCTCTCATGAGAGAATTTTAGCTTTCAGTGGGGCCACAACCAATCTCTACTTTTGGAACTCCTGAAGGAAACACAAATGGCCCACGTTGCTCTCTAGCACTGGACAGTTTGAGGAACTCCCAGTATGTATCTATCTATGATGAATGCCAGTTTAAGTGTCCTCCTTTAAAATCCCTTATAAACTGTATGATTCCTTGCTACAGATAACAGTGTTTCAGGTTTGCTGCAACCTTGCTATTTCTGCATAGCTAAAAGCAGTACATCACACTGAGATACAAAACATTATGGTAAAATGAATGAGTAAGAATCATCTGTCAGCACCATGTATGCATCCTGGTGCTGAAAACTGGGTGTATTTTGGCAGCTTAAGTGATCATAGATGAAGGAGTCAGAGCCTCTCTGGGCTCCTTGCTGCACTGCAAGGCAGCTCCAGCACACCACTGTATCCTGCTAGCATTTTATCTGTAATTCACACAGGGTCCAATTTATTGCTGAAATCAAGGGAAAATTTTGCAGAGACTTAACAGAATGTGGGGGGAAAAATTTAAACCTTTGGAAAAAATGGGGGCAAGAAACAAATTCTAGCTAGCTACTGGATTTGGTGCATGCATATATGCTTGTGCTGTTCATGTCAGGAAAAAAAAAGCACAATTTTCTCCTAATCCTTTAAGGTACACCCCCTCAGTTGCGTTCTTGAAGAACCCATCCTCATTTTCTTCTTGTGTTGCCTGCAGACAACTTACTCCCTCAGTTACCAGCATGCATGAGCTTCCATAAACCAATATGAATGTTGCTCAAGTGCAGTTGATGGGATAAATCAGACCTCCTTTTCCCCTGCACTATTCTGATTTGCTGCCCTGATGACTGTTCAGAAAGCCATGTAAATACTTTAACACAAAATTACATGATTGAGTATATATCTTGTCTTTTTATGAAATAATCTTGAATCCTCATATTAAAACAGTGACAGCAAGAAAGATGCCACCAGTAAGTGTACCTAAGAGTAGTCAGAAGAGCAGACAACAATGCTTTTCTTCAGGGAACATGATGGTGAATTGCAGCAGTAGCTGCAGAGAGCACTCAGAACTCTTCGCCTGGGCGATGGAGGACCAATCTCTTTTTCTCTTTGAGCTATTTTGAAGAGCTGCAGCCAGCCTGATGTCCAAGGAAGTGTTCACCAGCAAGAAAGGTCCGTTCATCAGGCACATGCTGCGTGCTCAGCTGCTCTCTGTGCATCTCCCTATGAGAAGCATCACGAGAGGTGTTAGTGGAGCCTTGCTTCATCTCTTCTGTGTCAGGGTTTACTTTAACTGCAGCCAATGCAAAAAGTCCTAACAGATTTTTGGGGTAGGGCTTTTGGTTTCTCCTGCTAATGTGAACTTGTTGGGCTTCAAGTGCCTTAGCCTTACTTAGGACAAATCTGCTGTGGAAGAGTCAGGTTCAAATGGAGCACGATGGATTCAGACCTCACGAAGCTGTGCTCTGGGCATGGCCTGCCCTCAGAGCTGTTGCCATGCTTTCTGCTCCCTGCCTGCAGCAGAGCTGTTGGCTGTGGCTGGTCACTCCATCAGCTCCATTCCCTGGCACTTTACTGGGACAGGCAGTGACCCGAGCTGGAGCTGCCTCTTCTGGGGTCATCCAGCTGCTTTCAGTGGGAGTCTCAGCCCCCAGCATCAAGCAGGAAAATCTTCAAACTCAGTTTCCTTCTCTGGGGCATTTTTAGGTTGATTTTGAATACACTGGGCCTATCTTGCAGCTGAATTATTAAAAAAGTCTGAGAGTCAATCATCAATGCTCAGGTGTACCAAAACAACCTGCTCTTCTTATTAAATTGTGCTCTATTTTCCCAAAAGAATAAGAAATACAATATTGGAGAAGAGAGCTGATGAAAGAAAGTCTCCTTGGTGAACGCTGACAAAGGGCTCAATAATGTGTGACCCCAGGAGGGATGGCCCTGGCTGCCCACCTGCGGTGCTTGCAGGAGGAGTGGCACATGGGGATGCCCAGCTGACCCTGTGCCCTGCCAGGGCAGCATCACCCAGCTCTGCCCACACTGCCCACTGCTCTTGGACACAGCTGCAGCACCCAACCCATCCCTGCAGCCAGGGCAGAGCCTGGTGCCCCCAGCCTGGGATGAGGCACAATGCTGATGTGCAGCAATGCTTCATCCATCTCCATCTTTCACATACATACACATTTGATTTCATTAAGTATTATTACTGAAAGCCTGTTTTCCTTTATCATGAAATGTTTTCATCTGGAATGATTCTTTCTCTTCGTTTAATGCTTTTACCTTCATTTAACATATCTTTGAAGAGTTTCAGCAAGTAGATAAACACCGCACTAATGTAAGTCATTTACCATATTAACTCAGCGTAACACGGGGAGAATTATTGACAGCTACTACATATTTATAATATAATGGGGTTGTCAGGTGCTGCACAACACAGTTATTTCTGCTGTGGTGCACTTCATAGGAAGTAGAAAGCAGCTCAGGAACAAATCAGATGTTTTCTGTGATGGTAAGATCTGGAATTGCCTTCGTGCATTTATTCAGTCTCCATTCTTCTTGCTTCCTACCTCTTTATATTTTCATGAATTTTTCAAACAACAACAACAAGAGAAACAGGTTTCCCTCTAAAAGCAGCTACTCTCTTTACTTTCACATTTTTCTCTCTTTCCCATTTCTGGACAATTTCTCCATCAGATCCGTATCGTGTCAGCCACCAGAACCAATTGCTTCACATGCCCCTGTCCTCTGATGTTATTTCACCTTCCTTCCCCTGCTTGAATTTAATTTCAGCAAAGGCAGAACTGCTGCAGAGGCCATCCCAGGGTCTCAGTCACACACAAATAAAAGGAAAAAAAAAGGAAAGGAGAAGCCCCGCATTGGCACAGCGGGGTGCAGTGCTGATGTCCTCACTGAGGCTCTGTGCAAGCGCTCTGTGATGCTCGAGCACCAGCAGGAGCTGCCCCTGTGTCCCCACACCCCATCCCAGAGCCAGGGGTTCAGGGCATCCCTTAGGGCTCATGGCCATTGGGCTCCTGCAGTGGGAGCAGCACACCTCCCCACACCTGCAATAAACCTGCATTTACTGTTCTTGCCTTGTTTGTGGAAAAGTATTTACACGCTGCCGTAACAAACGCAATAGCTGAAGGGAATTAAAACCATTAAAGGCTCTATTCCTAAAGGCAGGAAGTGTGCAGAAAAAAGCAACACTACTGGGCTCAGCAAGGAAGAGAGAGGTGGAGCAGGAGCACTGGCTCTATGCACTTCAGTTGTCCACCTCCATCTAAATGCTCCCTTGGCACTGAAGATGCTGCTTCTGTCTTGTCTGTGACAGTGCTTCTGTTTACCTGAGGATACCATCGTGCAAAGGGAGAATCAGAGGAAACCAGCAGGGATGTCCACCACTCTGGATCCCAGGGATGCTGCCAAGGGCAGCACCAGGCACTGCTGCCTCCCATGGGTCAGGGTGACACAGGGATGTGCAATGCCTCTGCTATCCCCAGAAGGGATGCGAGCATGACAGTGAGCAGAGAGGAACAAGCAAGTGTGTTACCAGCCAGTGCTGCTCAGGGGCACAGGGCCTCCTCCTGTTTCTCAGCCACAGCCTTTAGTGGATGCTGCCCACCATCACTGTGTGTCACACTCGTACACTGCAGCCTTGCAAGAAAGAGTAAATCAATACGGGGAAAAGAGGACAGGAAGGGACCATCTGTGCTGAAGATGAGCTATAGAGCAGCCCCCTCTGACCAGCAGCCTTGGTCAGGTGGCAGGGGCAGCTCCTGGTGCAGGGCTGGAGTTGGGTACCAGAATGCAACTCCGGGCTGGATGCTGCCCCAGGAAGAGTGAAGTGGGTGTGAGGCAGCCCGGTGCTGCCGGTGTGGGGGACAAAGGAGGGCTTCACCAACAACACTGCAGGAGCCTCTTCTAAGAGACACGTTGGCAAATGGGGCATAGCACATGTGTGCCTTTGGGGACACGTGTTTGTGTGCATCTTCATCGAGAGATCAGTGTCTTCCTTAAAAATATTTTGTCTGTGGTTCTATTGACTCCAGAATTCGCCCTTCACTCTCTTTACTGTTGTGACTGTATTTGCATCAAAAGGGATTAGTGAATCTCATTTTATCCTCAGGAGCTCATACCAAGTCTAAGCCTGCATGGAGTTTGCAAGGACTCCCTTCTAACTGGGGGCAGAGTGGCAACTGAGGAGTAGTGTGGAGGGGGGTGGGATATGCAGAGCCCTGAAGCAGCTCAAACAGCCGTGTAAGTGTGCTGACAGCAGGTTTGAGAGCTATAGGTAAATGGTGTTTCTGGGATTTCTGGAGAATGACACAGTGCTGCATCTGTCAGGGTGTGCAAAGGCAGTAAGTCATCCCGACACTGCCTTCTGGAGATGTCAGTGGTAAGGAAACAAAAAAGCTGTTTTAAAAATGCCTAAAACAGTCTTTCCATCAGATCCTTTATCTTTCAAAAAGCACTCTAGGCTACTTCACACTGAAGTGAGTCGGAGTCACTGTGTGACTAAAAGCTGCAGAACTTAATACAGCTGCTGAAAAGGAATTGAGCCCGGAGCTCCAGATGTACTGATGACCCGGGATACCTGGTTCTGCTGCTGGGCACTGGAGGGGGTGCATGCACAGCTGGGTGGATGAGCACACAGCCCTGGGACGGACTGCATGCGGCTGGTTGAGGCAGAGCCTGGTCGGGTCATTGAGGACAGCAGTGCACGGCCCCATGGTGCTGCTCTGAGCCACGGCAGGTGCAGCACACAGTGGGGTGCAGGTGGGAGGCAGCAATGGGCTGCTGGGAGTGTTTGTATTAACCTGATGGCTTGGTGAGGTCTGGTTATGTCACACTACTCTTTGGTGCCGACGGAAAAGAAAGAGCTGTGCACGCATCTTCACATTCTGCCCTTGCTGCTTCTGTTTTCTTGACTGCAGAATGGGGACACTACATTAAGAGTGAATGCCCTACAGAGCGTGGAGATGGCCGAGGAGTTCAAACGGATAAGTCAGACAGGAAAACTGAGGGCAGGATCCATCAGTTGGTATGGAGAACCTCTGATTCTGATCTACCACAGTCAGAAGTGAGCTTTCTTTCCACTCATAAACCAGATTTTTTTTTCTAAAACAGTCTATCTATGTGCACAACAAAGCCTGCCCTGTATTTCTGCCAGCATGCGGGTTTTAACATAGCCTTAGGAAGTCATACAGGAATGAAGTCTGTCACAGGGGTAATGTACTTCCATACACTCAGCAGAAGCTGTCAGCTTGATTGTTAATCTGTAAAGTGTTTCGGGTTTATTTTCTTTTTCCCAGAGAAAAAACAGTCTCAGCTGCAGTCAGCCAGCAGCACATCCTCTCGTGGGTCTGTTCCCTCCCTGCAGGGATGTGACAGAGGGAAATGGGGCCCTGGGTCACCTCACAGCCATGGGGTGTGCCTGGTGGGAGCCTCGCCAGCACAAGGGTTCCCTAGGAAGCAAAGGGCAGCTCAGTGTGGCTATTGGGGAGCAAAGGGGTGTTTCTGCAGGAGCACATGGCTCAGCTGGCAGCCAGGATGTTCTGGAGGCAGCCTCACTTCCCGTGCAGCAGCAGAGCAATCAGCTCCCGCAGTCTGAGCACACGCACGGTGATGGTGCACTTTAAGCAATGAAGGCACTGCTCCTCCCTCCCGCTGGGTTTCTTTAGCACCAAGGGTTTGTCATTGCTGTGGATAGGTGGCTGATGGCCAGTCTGCATCTTCTGTCCCTGGGGAGGGCTCTCGAAGCTCCTCCGACTGAAATGTCATGTTATCAGTGCCTGGTGCACATTCACTCCTCGATTCACATGAACTACCATGGAAAACCCGCAGCTCTCACAGCTCCCCTGCCCTCGGCACCGAGCCCAGGAGCAGCACCTGCAGGTCCCCAGCGCTGCGCAGCCCTGCCTGCTGTGCTCCTGCCCACACTGCTCAGGTCTCTGCCCCCGCAATCCAGGAGCTCACACCCATCAGCCAGCAGCACAGGTCCTTGTCCACAGGAGCAGCCCGGAATGAAATCAAATGTTGATCTACAGTTCTACAAATATCCAAGACGCAACAAACAACACTTCTTGCATCCCTAGGCTGCAGCTCTGGAAGATTTCGGCAGGTCCTGCTGTTGGGCACTGCAGGGCAGCCCTGTGGAGCTGTGTGATCACAGTGTGGGACTGCCCCATGCCCAGCACCGCACAGCCTGTCCTCAGGAACCCTCATGCAGCCTGAAAGGAGAACACTGTTCCTCTCTTTTTCTGATCTTTATGACTTTTGGGGTTATTGTGCCATGATTTTTTCTTTTGATAGGCATTCTGGTAGCTCATCCTTTTTTTTTCAGCTTTCTTTTCCCAGGGTGGGGATCTGGCACAGACTCCTAAGCCTGCCCCCATAGCCAGGATGCTGCAGTGCTATCAGGGATCAAAAAATGATGGAAAAATAATTAAAGAATTTCTTTTTATAAATCAGAGCCACTTAATTCATTGTTTATTGATGTGGCTGTCATATGTATGTCTGTAGGTGTTCATTTGTCATTTGCAATGCTTAATGGAGACTTAGCACTTTAAAATCAGAAGAGAACATTTTATCGCAAGTGTGCTGTTATGGTGAGCTAATTAAGTGTATTGTAATAACACTGATAATGATGGACTTATTTTGTATTCATTTCTCAGGCGCATATGTTCCGTATTTCTGTAAGAGTACTCTTTCTGTTCCTCACTGGATATCAGAAGTAAGCATAAAAATAATGTCACCTAGGCCTTCCGTCTGCCAATAGGAGCTAAGCACGAGGCAGAGCAGCGCAGGCACCCTGCAGGAAGCTCTGCTGTGCAGCGTGGTGTAGTAAAACCCTTCTCAATGACAGAGTTACAAACACTGAGCCAATGGCAGAGCCAACACCGCGCTGCCCTGGGGAGGCTTTGCCCACAGGTTTCCGTGAGGGGAGCACTGCAGCCAAAAGCACAACTACAGCAGTGTGCAAAGTGACAGTTTGCAGTGGGGTGGAGGGTGCAGCCGGGGGCGGTGGAGCTGGAGAGGCTGTGTGAGAGCAGCAGGATCTCAGGATTGGAGGTGCGATGGTTGTGCTCCTGGGGAGCAGCAGATGGGGAGGAGTGCCTGTATAGAACTATAGCATGGTAGGATCGTTTGAGCAGGAAGGGCCATTAAAGGCCATCTGGTCCAACTCCCCCGCTATGAACAGAGACGCCTACAGCTATGCTGTGTGTCCCTCTGGTTTCACAGAGCTCCGCAGCTGTGTTAGAAGGTCAGGAGCATCCCTGGTCCTCCCTCCCAGCAGCAGCACACTGTGCAGGGTGGGCACAGGGGGTCAGCTCACCCGTGTGCCCTCTCCTGCAGCTGCTCCTGGGCACTGTTACCTTTATTTTAATCTCTCCTTTGAGCACTGAGGTGGGGCAGCACTGCCTGGATGCAGTCACCAAACCTCAGCTCCATGGGGGCGGTGGGGGCTCAGGAAGGGCCCAGCCAGGCAGCACGGCTGCCAGCACCCACAGCCCATCATACCGCCCGGCTCTGCCTGGTACCTCTGTGCAGACATTGGCATCGTTCTGTGCAGGGAATGCAGCAGTGCCACGGCTCTGCAGCTCCTCCCACACGGCTCTGCAAAGCGCTGCTGCCTGGCGGGCTGCCTGTCCTCCTCCCTGAAAGTCACTGGGAATAACCTTCGTGGTCCTGGGAAATAATTTCTCTGTTAGGTACCATAAAAGAAAACAAAATTAATTTAAGTTTACTTCTGAGAAGACAAATGCATGTCTTGCATCTTGCCATACTACGTAGTGTTACACATTTCAGTAACGTACAGGGCAAGGACTCATTTGCACTGAGGAGAGCATAGCAGTGCCCAAGGAACATTTGTTCCTGCGGCCATCAGATAGAAGCAGCTGAGTCTCTGTGACTGCAGCTGAACTCCACAGCTTTTTGGTGGAAACAACAACAAAACGGTAAGAACAGGTGTTTCACAGAGACTTCTACAAGCAGTAGAGTTCTTTTCCCTTAAACTGGAAATAGTAAAGCATCAGGCAATGAGGGGCATTTAGGTTTGAAATGATTAACAATAACAGTGATTATATTTTAAAAGCTGCTTGCCATTAAAATATTGTTCATAATTACATTAATATTTAATTTTTACTATCCTTATATAAAATATTTAGCTAATAATATTGAACCATTATTAATTGTATCTATCAAATGATGTAGACTACCATGGTCTCGATAAAATGAGGGGAATCATAGAATCACAGAATGGTTTGAGTTGGAAGGGACCCTTCAAAGTGCTCTGGTCCCAGTCCCTGCAGGGACACCCACAGCTCCATCAGTGCTCACAGCCCATCCCTGACCTTGGCTGTGTGCAGGGATGGGGCAGCACCGCCTCTCTGGGCAGCCTGTGCTGTGCTTCACTGGCCATATTGTAAACTTGTTTTCCCTTATATCCAGTCTGAGTGTCTCCTCTCTTTTCGTTTGAAACCATTTCCCCTCGCCCCGTTAGAACAGCCTGCTTCCATCCTGCCAGCTGCAGCTCCAGGGTGAGACTCCTGTCGGTGCATTATCACTGTCACATGGTCCGAGCATTCAGCGTGCTGAGTGTCGTTACACGCAGAGTCCATTAACAGCTGGGTAAGGCAGAGGCCCGCTGCCCTCCTGCTGCGGAGCTCCCCGATGGCAGCGGCAGCAGGAAGCAGCAAACAGCGGTGAGGAGGGCGCAGACGTGGGCGCGCAGAGCGGGGCTGCGCAGCCGTCAGCTGGGTGCGTTGTGCTGGGAGGTCTTTGCTGGACGTCCAGGGGGAGGAGGAGGAGCACAGCAATTAACCCCTTTTAAATCTGTATTGATTTCAGTACGGTGTCAGGCACAGCTTAATAGGTACAATGGGAAAAAGCAAAACTATCTGAGACACTGCCTTTATGGTGATGGCAGAAGACACAAATGAAGCAGGTAATGTATTCAAAGTAACATCCCAGAATAAGTGAATACTAATAATTACAAAATTAATTCTTTCAATTAAAAATGAATACACTGCTGGAACACCTAATACAGTGAACACCAGATAAAATTATTGTTCAGTCCAATTAAATCTCAACAAGATTTTCTGAGAATGTGATGGCACTTATTGAATTATCTCTGAACTTCTTATGCAAATCAGAGTTAGACCTGAATGGAGTATGCTAATTCTGAGCTGTATCTGCATGAGGCAGTTGTAATGCTCTTAGGAGGAGAAAAATACGCTGAACTTCCTTCAGGGTGGCTGTATGGACGGAGCCCTGTGGTACTCAGAGGGGCAGCTGGGGCTGCTGCTTCTGTCCCACCAGCACCTAGCAGAATACAGGAGTTGGACTCAGTGATCCTTGAGGGTCCCTTCCAACTCAGGATGTTCTGTGATTCAATGAAATTGAGCATCCCTTACCTACCTTCAGCTCTGACACATCTATAAATCACAAGTTAGATCACATTGTGAGGCGTTTGAGCACCAAGCAGTTCATGACACAGGCTTCATTAAAGACCCAGTTAGCATGTTACCTCTCAGATATCACTTTATCCTGTTTATTAAATGCCCTGAATGCCTCTAACGACAGGGACCAGCTGTGTTTCAGACCCAAAAAGTCACTGATACCTATAGCAAGTGTGTACCAGATAAGCGTCTTTTCTTTCTTTCGCCTCATTTGTTTTGGAAACCAGGGATCACAAAACAGCTGCTTCTGAGGGGGCCCTGGGGTTTTACTTAGCAGTGTGAGTTTCTCTTTGAGCTTCTAGTGCCATCATAGCTGAAATTTTGAAGTGTAACTGTTAAATATTAGACATTTAATAGATTTGAGTGCGGGACCAAACAGACATTAGATAGTCACAGCAGTTTTCTGTTAGAATTCACAAGCAGGTGTAAGAGAAGATGGTGACACCTTCAGAAGGGGTTGTCATGATGGCAGTTAAAAAGGGCAGCAGTAAACATGGATATTCTTCAACTTCTAGATATAAAGAGGGAAATAGAGCAGAAGCCCTGCAGCTTACCTACCCAGACAATAACTCCTAGAATCTCCTGTGGCACTCAACATTTTAGATATGAAATTCAGGTATCAGCTGATCATACTGGCAAAGAAAACTAAACATCTGCAAAGGCACTTGGAAGCTGGAGCTGGAAGATAGCTCTTTGGGAGCATGCCCTTTTGATGAACAGCATACCTGCAAGGTGCTCTGAGAGAATACTCCACCAAATGCAGACAGCAGATAAGTCTCAAGGTTTTATTCAGCATCCCTGCCAGAGGGGACTCTGACCTAAGCCTGGTGATGCTGCTCAGAAAGTACAACAGGTGCATACAAAGTACAGATCCTCATGCTGTAAGCTCATACAAGATCCAGTTGAGCTTAGATAAAAGAGAAGCATCAGACTCATAAAAAGCAGAAAGTAAAAGATATATCCTCCAGTCTGTTCTCAGGAACAGAACGTTGTGTGGGGGTGATGGTTGCTTGCAAGCTTTGGCCGGACCACCTGCAATGAGCCAGCCTTTGGAGAGCCAGGGCAAAGTGGGGAGGCGGGGGGTGGTGATGGCAGCAGAGCACAAGTGGGAAGGAACCCTTCAGCCCATGAAAGACCCCACATCCCTCAAAGCAAACTGGAATGGATTAAAAAGCCTTAGAAAGGAAACATCATCAGAAGCACAGTTCAAAAGCAGCATTTACAGAAGTGATGCTGCAGCAGAGAGCTGCAGTGCTGAACTGCAGTGGCCACAGAGGACACCCATTCTGCTTTG
The DNA here is from genome assembly GCF_987193195.1 of Phasianus colchicus. Lineage (NCBI taxonomy): Eukaryota > Metazoa > Chordata > Aves > Galliformes > Phasianidae > Phasianus > Phasianus colchicus. Next base: position 60,731,824 of record NC_143440.1, read on the forward strand.
GGTTACTTTTAGTCTCCAGATGTCAGCTATTTCCATGGGTATGTGCATAGCTGCAGAGCGAAGCTGAGGAAGAGCCTCCAGGGAGCGCATCCAAGGGATGCAGTGAACCATCAAACTGCAGTGTGTGCCTCAGAGCCTCACAGGCAGGCCTGGAAATGGAGGATCACCCCACGCACGTATCTGTAGGAGAGCCAATTGCAAAATGGACAGAAAACACACAGTGACAGTACATCAGTATATCATGCACAGCTTTGGGCTCCACAGTGTGAAAATAATGCTTGAAAGCACCCAGAGCGGGCAGTGCAGGAGGTGGCAGGGCTGTGTGCTGTGGGATGTGGGGGACACCAGGGCTGCCTTGCAGGTGTCCAGGGGTGACCTCACTGCTCCTGCACCAATGAATGCTGTATTTCCACATGCGTTTTTCATTGATGCTTGCCAGGCATATATGTATATTTTTTTATTAGGCAAAGTTATGTGCGACACTTCTGTTGGTTATTTGAACACTTCTTCAGCTTTGTGCCTGAAGCATTGACACTCTTGGTTGTAAACTGGAATGCCAATGAGTGAGTCAGCCTGCAAAGTGATGGCAAAGCACAAACAGTGCTTGCTGACCCCTCTCTGCAGTCCCCTGCTCTGTCTCCAGCTTTGTTTGGTTGCTTTGTTTTTCACCCCCTAGCCATGTGCATTTAGTTTGAGAAGATATTTAGCTTGCAGGGTGAATTGGTTTCCATTTGTATTAAACATAAGTCAGAATATGTTAGAAGAAGGTGACATCTATTCCATATTTCTACATTACTAAAATAGCAAGCATTAGTTGGCTGAAGATGTTGTGATCACGACAGAGGAAGAGGCACATGTTCTTTACATCTGACCTTGGTTTAATAAGCATCTCCTAGCACAGCACCTTCATTAGGGCTGGCGAAGCTGCAAAAGAGCCATGCTGCAGGTACTGGATAGAAAGCATTTCACTTCGGCTGCAGCACAGTATGAAATCAAACACTATCATCTCTATGGGAAAAAAGGGGAGGAATCATTCACCCCTTTTATTTTGTATTTACTTTTTTAACTTGCTGTATTTTATCACTGACATCATCATTTATAGATTTCTTAAGAGTAATTACGCTTAGCACAGCTTGCACCTTTATAGAAACCTACCTTGCAAAGCCCTTATTCAGCTAATTGATATATTTATTGAAATTCTACTAAACATTTGTTATTTCATAGAATCACAGCATGGCCTGGGTTGCAAAGGCCCACAGTGCTCATCCAGTTCCAACCCCCTGCTGTGTGCCGGTTGCCAACCAGCAGCCCAGGCTGCCCAGAGCCACATCCAGCCTGGCCTTGGATGCCTGCAGGGATGGGGCATCCACAGCCTCCTTGGGCAACCTGTTCCAGTGCCTCACCACCCTCTGGCTGAAAAACTTCCTCCTCATATCCAACCTAAACCTGCCCTGTCTCACTTTAAAGCCATTCCCCCTTGTCCCATCACCATCCACCCTCACAAACAGCCGTTCCCCTCCTGTTTATCCTCTCCCTTCAAGCACTGGACCACGAGGTCTCCCCAGAGCCTTCTCTTCTCCAAAACCATTTAGCCACGTTAATCTTGAATCTGAATGAACTGTGCACATAAACATAGCAAAAATGCTGAGTTTAATATGTTAAATGGAGACGAGTCTGATTAAGATTTGTTTTCTATTTTGTTTTCTGTGATTTTCATCTCTTTGTAAGGTGTTGCTGGAAATTCCACTTTCTTTATCTCAGTTAATGAAAGAGAAGGCAAAGTCACTTATTCATAACATTTATGAACAAAAACTTCTATTGGTGTTTCCCATTTTGTAAGAGCATTTTTAGTCACGAGATCCTATGGGTGTTGGGGAGCGGCAGTGAAGTTTCTTAAGGATCTCCTGGCCATGATTGGATCCCTGGGACTTCATGAAATTCACAACTGTGCTGACGATTTGCAGAAATAATAATCAAACAAAGATTGCCAAACTCATAAAAACATGTTGGCAACTATTTTATACCTTTTGTGAGCTTTTAGAGATGCTGAAAATGACGCAATTTGTCAGCACTGCACACAAATGTTTCGGGTATTCCACAGTGAACAAGTTAACTTACTGAGAAATCATAAGAAATATCACAAGCTCAAATTTAATAACTAACTGAGGGAACTTACGTGTTTCCTTTTCTGAGAACCTGTTCAAACTTCAGTAACAGTGTGAAAGCCTGGGCTGAAAATCCCTCCTGATGGGGCTTTGCCCTCCTCCCCTTGCAGCCACATCTATGGGAGGGATGGAAGCAAAAACGTTCAGGTGAAAATTATTGTCTTCAAATTCCTGCGAAGTTCATTGTGAGTTTGGGCTTCGGCAGGGTGATGGTGCTCAATTTACTTAATCCATCTTGCCAGCTATTAATTAATTTGTCCTGAAGAAGTCTAATGATATCCCCACATTAACAGCAATAGCACTTGATTTTCACAGCTGCATACAATGAAAATCTAAGGGAGAATTAGAGCATACATTATCCATGGGAAATAGGAAAATCTCTCAGTGAAAGCCATAGCAAAATCTATACAAATGTTCAGAGAAAGATGTGAGACAGTACAATATTTAAACCATGTAACAGCCATTATAACAGTGAGCTTAATGATTCATTAGAAGTAGCTGAGCAGATCAGCAAGTACTTCAGTTTACACTGGGAGTAGGAAGTTTTGGAGGAGGAGGGGAGAGGACCCACCTGGACCTGGCAATGGGTCACAGAGCCTCAGCAGAGCTGATGGGCTGCGGGACTGCAAAGGGCAAGAGCAGATTGTGCCGAAACCTTCAAAGGAAATGCTACAGAAACCTGTTATGCCCTGTTCCGTTCTGCAAAGACACATCAGAAGACCCCCTCCCACTGCTACCTATCTCTGACTTTCACCCCAAATATCTGTTTCAGTAACAGATTGGCTGTTACAACATATTTTTTAGAAGCATCAAAGATGAAAGCATTTCCAGGAGAGAAAAGCAGAAATAAGAGAGAGTTGGCCTGAGAACTTGAGCAGTTTTGAAGCTTTCTAGATCCAGAAAGATATACTAAAATGAAAGAAAAATGAACATCAAAGAGCTACTTTCATCAATGCTAATGATTACAAGGGTTTGAATTTGAGGTACCAGCCAGTGTCTCTAGTCTCCTGCATCAGGTTGTGTCAAAGGCTCCAGCCTCCTTTCTTTTTAATGTCCTTACTGCCTTCAGCACACAGCAGAGACCGCCTTCTTACACTGCATTACCATCCTGCAGAACGTTGTGCCAGGCCCAAGTCTGAATTAATATTCAGGATGCAGGACTCCAAAGTCCAATTCATTACCTCACCTGCCCCCGCTCACAGTAAGTCCCCGTGAGAGCACGGTCAGATCCACAAGCAAGGACCTCCCAGGGTGCCTGGGGACATCCTGCAGCACTGCTGGGCACCGATAGGGACCAGCCACAAGCAGTGCCAGCCCTGTCCCACTGCTTGTGCTGAGGGAGGCTGTGGGACAGGGGACAGCACACACCGTTTAAATACAGTAAATGCCAAATGTTAAACTATATTCAACGGTGGTCACAATATTAGCTTCTATTTAATGAAGCTCTCTCTGCCTTTGTTCTCAAGCAATCTTCTATGCAAACAGAAATTAATGTAGACATATTTTAGGAGTACAGCTTAATGCTGTATACATCATGGCACAGAATCACAGAATTATAGAATAGCTCAGGTTGGAAAAGACCTTCAGGATCATCGAGTCCAACACAACCCAACCATCCTACCCCAACTCTAACAGCCCTCCACTGAATCACGGCCCTGAGCACCACATCCAAATGGACTTTAAGCACACCCAGGGATGGTGACTCAACCACCTCCCTGGGCAGCCTGTCCTTCAGAGCCACCAGGTGGGAAAGGCTCATGGGTGAAGCGGCCCTCATGTGGCAACGGCACTTCAGTCACAGGGCTTCAAGCTCAGTGGTTTTCATTGTGAATGAGAAGGAAATTATTGCTAAGGAAAAAAAAAAATGGAGGAGGGAAGAGGTGGTCTGAATGCATCAGGATTAAAATGAAGGTCTACGCAAAACTCTTTGCACAGAGAAAACTTTCTCTTCAGCTTTGAAATCTGCATACTTCAGTGTCTCCTTCGAAATGAAGCCAGCTGGCTTCTTCAAGCAGTTATTATCATGCATAATGTTATGAGCTTTTTTATCTCAACAAGTTCAGTTAATCAAAAAGAAAAACATATATAATATAACACATAAATATAACATATTTCTTTATGAAATTAGATAAATAATGTCTATGGATAACAGTAGACACAATAAGAGCAGATATTGGCACAAGTACAAAATAGTGCAAATGAACTTCTGGTTGGTAACAACTGTACTCATCACTTGGCGTAAAATCCTGACAGAAATGTAATGAAGCAGTCATTAGGAATGGGAATTTTAGGAAGGACCCAAGGGCAGGCAGTGCCCGTGCTTCCCAGCTGCCACCAGCAGCTCCCAGCTCTGTGCTGCCCTTCCTGCAGGGTCCCCACTCAGCTCTGCTCACTGCCATCTCCTCCAGCCCCCAGAGGACGACCACCTCCCAGCAGCAGCCATGGGCTGCCGGCGTCCACCAAGACTCCAGGAACAGGCTCCTTCCTTTTAACTAAGAAAATCGTTAAGGCTGTTTGCCTTAAGCTCTGGTTAATGGACTGCAAGGATTATTTATTTATTTTTAAATGAACACGTTTTATTTCCCCAAAGTGCTGCTGTTGACTTTCTTTTAGTGCTGCCATCTGGCTCCCCTGCCTAAAAGACAGAGATAGGTGGCATCGCAATAAATAAACAAAACAACAAACAAATAAATAAAAATTCCTCAGCGTTTGTAATTGGAGCATCACCCAAACATTTGTATGTGATTGTGTTCAACTCAATAACTGTCTCACTAATGCTACTGCAAGAAACAAGCACAGTCGTTCTAACAGCCCGTGGCACTGATTGAGAATTACAGAATCCATCTCCTTGTCTGAGGGGCTCCCCCCACAGCTCCTTTATGTGCCACTGGAGACATCCCTCTCTGCAGGAATGCCATTAGCAGGCTGGGAATGATGCAGCCTGGCTTTATTTCCCTGTGCAGATCATAATGGCTCATTCAGGCCTTGGAGTTGGTGCCTCAAATCTTCCTTTTTCTTTCTCCCCCCACCTTTCAGAAGGCCCTTTCTTAGCACCTTACATCAAACTAGGGAGACCTCATTGTGGCCTTCCAGTACTTGAAGGGAGCGGATAAACAGGAGGGGGAACGGCTGTTTGTGAGGGTGGATGGTGATAGGACAAGGGGGAATGGCTTTAAAGTGAGACAGGGGAGGTTTAGGTTGGATATGAGGAGGAAGTTTTTCAGCCAGAGGGTGGTGAGGCACTGGAACAGGTTGCCCAAGGAGGCTGTGGATGCCCCATCCCTGCAGGCATTCAAGGCCAGGCTGGATGTGGCTCTGGGCAGCCTGGGCTGCTGGTTGGCGACCTGCACACAGCAGGGGGTTGGAACTGGATGAGCACTGTGGGCCTTTGCAACCCAGGCCATTCTAGGATTCTATGATTCCCATTCCAGAACAAAAGGAGGCAGCCACTGCTGACAAGAGGTGGTGCCCACCCAGCCCAGTGCCTGCCCAGCAGTGGTGATACCAGGTACAGGATACAGGAGCACCCACTGCCCACACTGTGCTGCAGCCCTGCGTGCTGCCTGCACACCCACAGTGCCACGGCACGAGGAGGGCTCCCAGGGCAGCAGCTGTTCTCCCGCAGGTGACACAGCCAGGAGTGCTGGGACAGCCTCAGGAGCAATGCCTGGGCAGGGTTTGTGCAACAAAAGTTCACCATTCACTTCCAGATTTCTCTGAGAAATTATTTAATTTCAAAACTGTCGCTTACTGCATTTTCCACCTTAGGATGGGAGCTGTAAAACCTGGAAAAAGTGGGTTATGTGCAAGGATAATTGCTCTAAATTACTGGGAAAACACAGATCCCTCAGGTAATTGCAAGGTACAAGGAAGCTTGCCATCTATCATTCTCCTCCTAGGTGCAAAACTTTGCACATTTTTCCTTTCAGTGTCAGCAGGGCAGGTTATATTGTGTAAGGTAAGTGTGAAATCAATGAGGGTCTCACTGGGCCTCGTGAAATGTACAGCAAGACAGATCAGGGCTGCTGACAGCACTTCCTCTGGGGGCAGCTGCCTGGAAAGAGCTCGGGCACAAGGACACAGGGACAGAAACATGAGCCTTGGCTCCCTGCGTGCTGCAGGAGCCTGTCCTGTCTGCAGCTGCACGCAGCCTGCCTCTCACCTGCACCTGGGCTGCAATGCTCCAGAGGTTTTAAAGGGCTCCAGTGGCCCAGATCACACAGTGCTCACCAGGAAGCTGAGAGAAAAAGTAGAATCACAATGGTTTGAGCCAGAAGGATCCCACTCCGGTCCCAGTCCCTGCAGTGCACAGGGACACCCACAGCTCCACCAGTGCTCACAGCCCATCCTCTCACCTTTGCTTCTGCAGAGCTGAGGCACCACCACCTCCCTGGGCACCCTGTGCAGTGTCCCACTGCCCTTAAAAAATCTTCTTTCTTATATCCAACCTAAATCTCCTCTCTCACTTTGGAACCATTTCCCCTCGTTCTGTCACAACAGACCCTGCTAAAGAGTCCGTCCCCTTCTTTCTTATAGCCCCCTTTAGCTACTGAAAGGAATGTCACTATAAGGAATCTTTCATTGAGGAGGATATTTTGGAACATGATCTAAGCTACAATTTTTTTAAAAAGCATTTATAAGCTGTATATCTAGCAAAGAATTCCTCCTCAAGAGGCACCAATCTCTTCTGGTATCTGAGAAGGTGACCTAAGAGCCCAGCGACCCACAGCCCTGCTGTTGGGTTAGAGGAAGGATTTGTCAGAGCACGGCAGGTAGGCAGACACCTGCCACATTTAGAGCAGCAGAGCTGCTCCAGAGGCTGCTGTGGAGGAGTGCTCAGCTTCATAAGTTCAGCTCATAAATCCAGGTAGGACAAATAAAATAATGACAGTAAATGTAAAATAAAAATTGCCCAGTTACTTTGTTCGACTGTACAATAGGCAAACAAAGCTTTAAAGGTTGTCAGAGGGATCATAAAGTCTTCTTCAACATAACTGAAACCCAGTCTGGGAATATAGCTTCCTAAATCATTAGGTTGAGAGTGCTCTACCAGCATTCACTCAGAATCTTTGGGGCTTCTGCTGTGCTTTGTGGCAACAGTGAGACATATTGGGAAAAAAGAAGTCAGGAATAGAGGTCTCAAAGATTTACAGGAGAAAGATATTGGAGAAAAGGCTTCAGTGCAATCATAGAATCATATAATCATTAAGGTTGGAAAAGAGCTCTAACAACAACTGGTCCAACTGTCCACCTGTCCGCTGGCACAGGAGTTGTGTGGCACTGCCAGGGGTCAGATCCTCACCAGCCAAGGATTGGGAAGTGGGAGTTGTTGGTCAGACTTACAGGAGAGTTAACGGAGGTGTGATGTAATTAATGCCAGAGTTCGTCACGAGCTGCAGAAGATGCCCATGCTATCAAAACATGAGTCAGTAACCAATCACAGTTACCATCCCAGCCACAACTTGTGTGTGCAGCTGCAATGTGCTCTTTGGGCCATGCTGACAGCAGCCCGGCTGTGAGGACAAAGTGAAGAGCCGTTCCAGCAATTAGAACCACATCTGCCTTCAAGACCTCTTCTACCTGATCTCCCAACCAGTTCCTGGCTGTGACGAGCTCATAGAAAATCTGAGATATTTGTCTGGTGCAACATTAGCAGAACAGCTGCCACTGGGTACAGTTGCTGATGTTTCTGCCCAGGATTGAATCTTCTGACTCATTATAAGCTAGCAGTCTTTGCCTTTTACTATTAGGATTCATGGTTAATATTAGAGTTGCAATAATTCACCAATTGCCCAGTATTCTTTTATACAGAAACATACAAATAAAAAGTGCAATTATTATTAGAAGTGCTATTATTATTTTCAGCTGAAAATATCTGTCATATTCTTTTAATAGACTATTCCACACCTTCTCCTGCTCTTCATAGTAATGTCATGCAATAATCCACGCAGGTTTGCTTGCTCTCTTATATATTTTTCCATTATGTTTTAAATCAATGTTTCCCACAAATGCTTTTCCATGCTTTATGACCTTAACTGTATGCTCTTATCTTTGAAGGAACAATAAGTCAGAGGTAAAACATACAGTGATCGTCACCTTTACAAGGAGATTAAAGCCCCGCGGCTATTTTTTAACCTTATGTAGCACTCTTTTTCCCTGTAAATACTTAAGCATCTTAGTAATGGACCTTTCAGTTTCCCATCTCTGGAGAGAGAAGAATTACACCGAGCACTTGGAGTCCTTGCAAAAGAAGATGGGATTTCACGCCTCTGGGGCTGCAGGTATTCTTCCTTCACGTAACAGAGGGCAGCATTTTGTGCAGTGCCCCAGCCGCTGCCGTTCGGAGTTCAGTCCGGGACTCAGCACAGTTACATGTAAATGCATTTTGTCAGCTAGTCTCCATGGCCAATGTTTCTAAACATGAAAACTAAGAGACTCGCAGCCAAATTTGTATTAACAAAAAAAAAAAAGAAGAAGAAGAAAGAAGAAAGAAAAAAAACCTTCTTACCATTGAAGACAAAAGGAGAGAGAAGGCATGAGAATAGCAGAGGGTGTGACTCTGTAGTGGTGTGATGCCACCAGGATGAGCTGTGGCTCAGCCACCACCACAACACGGCCAGTGCAGAGTGGGAAGGAGCTGTATTTGCTTCTTCAGGCTTTTACATGGCCACTTACCCCAGTGGAACTCCTCTCCAGTCAAAATGCAGGTCCTTAGCACAAATAAGGACTCACTGCTGGGTCTCTGGCACATTCCCCCATACTCTAGAAGCAGCACTATTTTTGGTGCAAAGAGTTGCCTAGAGGAGAAAAATCATACAAACATTGGAAGGGATTTTATTCATTTGTCATCACTGGTGATGGATTGGTGGTTGGACTTAATAACACAGAGCTGGGAGGAGTGGCTGACACACCAGAAGGCCGTGCTGCCATTCAACAAGACCTGGACAGACTGAAGAGTTGGGCTGAGAGGAACCTAATGGGGTTCAGCAAGAGCAAGCGTAGAGTCCTGCACCTGGGGAGGGATAACTGCATGCATCAGTAGAGGTTAAGGGCTGACCTGCTGGAGAGGAGCTCTGCAGAGAAGGACCTGGTGGACAACAGCTTGGCCATGAGCCAGCAGTGTGCCCTGGTGGCCAAGAAGACCAATGGGATCCTGGGGTGCATGGAAAAGAATGTGGTCAGCAGGTTGAATGAGGTGATCCTCCCCTCTATCCTGCGCTGGTGAGGCCACATCTGGAGCACTGTGTCCAGATCTGGGCTCCCCACTTCAAAAAAGAAATGGATGTCCTAGGAAGGCTCTAACAGAGAGCAACAAAGATAACTGAGGGCCTGGAGCATCCTGCTATAGGATCCTGTGCCTTGGAGCTGCTGGCGTGTTCCAAGACCTCTCAGAGATGGCAGCTTGGAGTTCACGCCACACTATGTCAGCACAAGACTGTCACTTCCTAGAGGTCAGGACTGAAGCTCAAGTGAATGAACACAGAAATGCTTATCTGATATTTGTAACCAAATTGCCAGCAAGGTTGATTTTACTTTGGCACTCTTCACAGAGGAACACACAAACACACCTGTGCAGGTGGTCACAGACCCAGGCACGTTAGAACAGGTGTCCCAGTGCTGTGACATCTGCAGGTCTTGCAGTCAATTTACACCAACTTCAAGCATTTAAAATGCCACATTTTGAGTTCGCTCTTTTCACTATTGATGGAAGGGGCGCCAATTTTGCACGCACTTTACGAATCTGTTCATAACTATGCAAAACACAAGGCACCAAGGGAAGATGACAATGGGCTGTAAAAATTACATTTGCTGGAAGAACTGCCAGACATCCCCTTCTATAGTCCTTTTTGAGCTCTTTATTCAAAACGCTGCAGGACCTGCTGAAGTCCATCAGTTCTTTATGGCTTCTCACCACCTGCTAACAACGGTGGGATGGCACTTTAACCACGTCCTGCAGTAAATTTGCTCCATTCCATAATTGCCGCCCAGGTCCCCACACTGCTGCCAGGGACTGAAAAAAGCCAAACACATCTTTCATTAGAACTGCTACAGAGTGCTCAGCAGGGCTGTGCAACAGCCTGAGTCATCACAGGGGATGATTTCAGAAATGCTAGTAATGCAATAGTGGGTTTTGCTGAATTTCTAGCAGCATGTCTCCCTCATGCAGACATGTGCTTGGTGCACTTCTCTCCTGCAGTCTGTCAAGCCTACTTTATCAAAATAAAAGCCTTTTTAAAAAATCCCATGGTAGTGTTCAAATAATCACACGGAGTAGAGGATTCAAAATCCTGTGATATGGGATCATAGCAATATTTTATCATATGCTCTGGATTGAAATTGCCATGGAAGTAGCTCTGCTCATTCCACACATCACTTAACCATCCCGGCAGAATTAGTAGACCACAAGAAGTCATGAAAAGCATTCAGAAGCCTGGGCAGAAGAAACCTTAGTGTGATATTCTCAGCCACAGACTGTACTATCATCTCCCCAAGAGGCAATTTCTCTTAGAAGGAGTACTCCTGGATTATTTCTGGACTGGCTAGAGGGGAAAAAAGGGCAGTCCTTACAGCATTGTCACTCACAGGTATAAGCAGAATAGTAGAGTTTGTTTTGTTGTTCTTTGATGAGTTGTTTGTTGCTTACTTCTTGTTTGTTTGCACCTCTGTTACTGAGCTGTGCTGGTAGCAGGTAGGCTGTTCCAACGAGTCAGGCAGCAGGAAGATGGCAGCAATTCCTGCCCAAACTCCTGTATGCAGAACTGGCAGAGAGGAAATTTTAGTGGCAGCCACCTCTGGCAGTGGGATGGACACCATCTCCATCTCCCAGATGAAATGAAAGCAGTGATTGCCATGTGCTATGTTTGGAAATGCGGAGGCCCAGGAAGCAGTCTTGTTAAATAATTGTCATGTTTCTGATCATTTTTTTTCTTCTCCCTACTCTGTCCTTGTCCACTGCTAAAGGATAATCAATGCAATTCAACACACCTTCCTTTCTGTTTGGGGTGCATTCTTCCATGCTCAACTGTAACAAAGAATACAAGCACAAAGTTATTATTAATAGCAGGAGAGAGACAGCACGCTAAATATTAGCTTAGGAAAGAGCAGGCATGAAACAGGTCAAAAAATCCAAGAAGTGAAGGCATATGAGAGCTCATCATGGCGAAATGGAGCTGCTGGCCATGCACAGACTGATGCTGTGAGGTGAAAGTGACTGCAGGAGGGTTCCTGGTGCATTGCAACGGCACGTGCAACTCCCACAGAGCTCCGTGCCTGAAGTCCACTGGAGCCTCACTCCAGTCTGCAGCCCTGTGGCACCATAACGACAAAGAGGAGGTTTGATTAATTAAGCTTAAGGGGAGGTAGCTTGCATCAATTATTACAAAGTGAGGAAAAGAAGTATGTGGTGGCAGACATGGGATACAGAAGAACTGGAGCTCTCTTTGGTGCCCAGGTGTTTTGCCCGTGAGAGAACTCGGATGTGCTCAGGCTGAGGCAGGCAAGGCACTTCTCTTTTTCATGGGTGAATAAAGGCAGGAAGCTCCAGCTTCACAGATCACTGTAGTAGTTTTCAAACTCTACAGCAAACCTACTGAGTCGAGATGCACTTATAAAAAAAAAAAGCAATTAAAAAAAATCCACACTTGAAGCTTGTGCAAATTCCAGGATTGTGAAAGAGAGATGTAGCCATGGAAATAGAGAACAAGCCCTTGTAGATGCTCACAGCTTTACAGCTGGTCTCCGGGCAAGCCAGCCCCAGAAGGAATTCGGGGTGCAGCGAGGCAGGGCGTGGGGCCAGCACAGGAGAGTGCAGCACACCCAGAGGACAGGAGGGTGCTGCATTCTCCTCCCCAGCCAGGCAGAGCCCACCGTGCAGCCTGGCTCAGTAGGGTGACCAGGGAGGGTGAAAGAGCTGCAGTGCAGTTTTCTGAAATGGAGAAGATAAGAAACATGATTTAAAGGAATGCTGCGTTACGTTCTCCCAGAAATACGTGTGCAGGAGAAAAGCAGACAGCAGCTCTGAGCAGTGCCCCAGGAAGGCAAAGGTTTCCCTCCTCTTGTTTGAAGAGAGCTTTCACACACCAGGGGAGAGGAACAGAGGAGACAATTCACAGGCACAGAACTGATAGCAATTACACTGCCTGCAAAGCAAACAACAAAAACTGTTGGGTGATGGAAAGATATTTATCTATTTATAGTACTGGAAAACTCCACACATGCAAATTGTGATCCCATCAGTAGCACTTTGATATGAATAACGTTCTATTGTTGCCTACCTGCTCGGTAACCATTTTAGAAATTGCCATAATATAGCAAAACATCAATATACTGATTATTTTAGTTTAAAAAATTAATGAGGGGTATCTGAATGCATTTTTACTTTGCCATTAATTCATATTATCCTGAACTATCCGTATGTAAGTCAATCTTCAGAAAAGGAAGAGAGTGGGGATCTTTTCGATTGCTCTTACCGCTCTTCTATTTTCAAAGTTGGTAGTAAATATAAACAACCCACTAATGATAAATAGAAATGCCACCTCAATTGTGCTATACTTTGTTTTTCAATATGAGGACCTTAGAAATCCATTTATTCTCCTGTTGTTAAGGTGTTTTTTTCTTTGCTACTCGTCTCAGCAATAGAGGAGAAAGACACCTTAAACAGCAAATCATGATGCTTATCTTTACAATGGGAAACGTGTGTGGCTGGAGACAGGTGAGGATTGCTGTGGGATCTCCCTCTTCCAAATGTACTTCCTGCAAAACTGCAAGGGAGGCCTCAACGTTACAGACAGGCATTGCTGGTGCCAGGGCTGGAAGCCTACAAATGCCAATGGGGCACATTTATGGCTGCTGGGAAGTGGAACAAGGGCAGCACTGCAACAAACACCGCACTTCTGCAGCACAGGGAAAGTTCTGGTTGTTTTTGGGAGAATGGAATGCCGCAGGGGTATTCAAATACAAAAATGTATTGCTCCCAGAAATGTACCAGCACTTAGCAGGATATGAGAGGCCTATTAGTGCTCTTGTAGATTTGGCATTAATCCAGGATAACTGGTCCCTGGCTGCGGGTTTGCAGGGGGGTCCTTACTTTTCTTTTAGGGAGATGGAGGGGGAGGCAGAACTTGCACACATTATTCAAGAAAATAGAAAGCTCTGGAAACAGCCTGCGTTTTGCAGCAGCACTCACAGCATGGTGTGCATCTCAGATGCAATTACAGCAAAAATTGGCACACGTCTCCTGGGCTTTCTGCTGCACACCTTACAAACAGGCATGTCTTGAGCACTCATTCCCGTTTTAAATATTCCCTTTCTCATAGTTAGATGGAAATTGTTAGCGGTTTCTATGACGTCTTTCATTGTGGGTGACACTTACCAATTTCCATCACACTCTGAAATGAGCAGTGAAAGGAAATTCAAACCAGGGGTGACGAATGCTGAGGCAGCAGCAATCCAGGATCCTGCCCTCCCACAGCGTGGCATTTCCGTCAGATCCTCCCAAAGCAGGTGAGAGTCCTAAACGACGCTGACTTTTTTTCCACTGGAAGGAGCAGCCTTTGTATTTGTCTTTTTTTTTTTTTTTTTTTTTGCCATATGAATAGTTCAGCACGAGGCTATTTACAGATACTTTTTTGTTATTTAAATCGCCATCAAAAAGTGTTTCTTTAAGACACGCTGGAGAACTTCATTTGGGTTCCTCTTTTATCTTTTTGTTCTCCACCATTCTCGAAGTCCTCTGGGCTCCAATTAGCAACCGCGAGAAACCCCGGCAGCCTCCCGCCTCCCTGCACTGCATCGAGAAGTGACACGGCGTTCCGCAGCCGCCCGATGCCCTCTGAATAATTCATGCAGCTCCGTAGGGCGGGCCAACGCTTCCAACGAATTCTGTGGCCTGGTTTTCCTAAACCTGAAACTTCAGGTGCAAATCTTACAGATTGATATTGGGCATCTGCATGAGTTCAGTCGGGTCTGCAGGGTCACTTCTGGGGGCAGTGTTTACCTGTACGTACATTAAGCACTGAAATAAATACTGATATTTATCTTTATTTCGGTAAGAGTGCATGGAGAATTTTTTGACTGCACCTTTCAGTTCTTAAGATGTTTTCTGCTAACTCTTGGTGAGATTTAGACTAAGAGAGGCAACGAGGGATTCAGCTGTTGGATAGGCGTGTGATCCATGCAGAGAACGCAGTCCAGTGGCTGAACTTTGGGAAGTGCGGCTGCGGAGTGTGAGCTCGGCTTGGAGCTGGAAACCACCTCAGCGTGTGCCCAGAGGCACCCAGATGCACAGACGCAGCTGCACGGTGGAACTTCACACGACCAGGCATCAGAGGGCACTTGTAAATCTGTCTCTGTTGTTTGGCAGTCAGCAGTGTTTGTTGCACTGCTAATACACGACAGCTGTGTAAAGCTCTGGATGCTGCTCAGAGGAAACGGGCAGCAGATTGGTTTTCTATTTGGTGAACGCATTCAGAAAGACAATCACAGGCGCGCTTCATTAAATCATGGATACTATAGGTGGAAAAGACCCCTTTAATCTCCATGGAATAAGCCTAATTAAGTTCAGTTTTCTATTAGATCACGGAGATAGCTACTAGCAGAAGTGTGAAAAACAATTAACTCCTTAAAAGTTCAAATACATTCAATCGACACAGGTAATGTTAAACAAATGTTAAAGATGCACAGCTAAATACTCTGAAATCAAACCCATCCAATATTCAGGCTGCACCAATAACCTCATGCCTGCTTCCCGTGAACTCCCATACTGATTTTTAGTGCTTGAAGTTCTCTCAACGCTACAGACTGGGACAAGGTTGCTTACAATGTCACTTACTGTCAGACAGCCTCGCACCACAGCCACGTCCCACTGCAAGAGCCCTGTTCCAGAGACCCTGCTTGGAGTGCAGAGCTCAGGGCCAGGGCAAAGCAGCACAACCTGACCAAGGCACAGCCACATCCTCAGTGCTGAGCACACCCCAGTGACAGGGGGCAGAGCTGCAGAGCCAACTGTGCAACCAGCTTCAGAGGAACTGGAGGTGTCCATGCAGGGGACCTTCACACAATCTCCCACAGTTCAGGAGTGAAACAGGATGCATGGAGGTTCAGGAAGGACAGGCAGCCTCTCACCTTGGGGTTGCCCAGCATGCTCTCCCACCAGCTCGAGGCTTAGCTATCTGCAGCATATGGACACTGAGTTTGAAAAAGAAACATTCAGAGAGGATGCAGTTAGCAGAAATACAGGTGTGAAACATCACATGATGTGGGAAACATCAACTGATGCACAGAACATTCACATTTAATTGCATCAATGGCAAATTATGCATGAATAGTCTGAGCTTTGTTAACATGCAAGGGAACATCAGCCTACAGACTTGGGAACAGAGATGTTCTGGTGGCACTGGTCTCCGTCCTCCCCAAACCCTGGATGAGAAGGAGCGAATACAGCCCTGCTGGACAAGGCAATGGCAGACTGTGAAGTGTCTGGAGACACCCTGATGGATGGCCAGGGAGCACTGGGAGATGTGCTCACTGACCTGTGGTGCAGACCACCAAACCACCATTAAGCAAGAAGTATTGTAATTAAGACAGAGGATATTTGGCAGAGAGGAGCTCTGGTGAGAATGGTGTGTACTGGGAGGCTCATTCTGCCACTACTGAATTGTCATCAGGGTTTATGATCACCTCATATGACAAACTTCTAAAATCAATATGTTCTACACCTAGCATGGAAAAAGTTATATATAATGTAACATTTAGAGTTCTTCTAGGAGCTGGCGCAAAATCTCTCTACAAATATTTGGCTCGAAATGAGAAGAGAGGAAGTATATCAGTATTATGAAACAGAATAAGCAAGATGGCCCAGATAATTATAGACTTGTCAGTCCAACATCAATGCTGGAAAAAATAACAGAACAGCTGTTATGGAAGTTCATCAAGGGAGAGCTAAAAGGATAAAATATAGGCAGTGCTGCTTTGCAAAACTCATTATCTTCCCTTTGGAGAAGATTCACCGTTAGGAGTCTCCAACGGTGCTCAAGCATCCACCAATGTTCCATGCCCTGTGGCCATCCCTGCTGCCAGTGAGCAGCCAGGGCACCGTGCTCCTCACTGGGGCATTCTGGAATCTTTCAGCAGCTGCTTTTCAGCCCATTGGTACGTGATGTGTTGGGCTTTTTGAATGAAAACACTGCACACCAAGTTGTTACTCATCCTGCAGCGTGGGCAGTTGATGGCCACCTGTTGCCAGTGGGTGAAAGAAGCTGGGTGCTGGTGGGCCACAGGCTGGGAGCTGTCAGCACTGTATGGCCATAAGCACAGCCCACAGCGTGATTTGGGGCTGAGGAAGCACAGAGGTGAGGGATTCTGCTCAGCAAGGTTTGGGGAGAGCAGAGGGGCCAATGCTGGGTGCTGATGCAGGAATCCAACAAACTTAGCATGAAGCAGAGCAGTTTTAAATCAAAATAATGTGGGGTTTTTTTCTTCTCCTGTGCTCTAGATCAAGCAGGAGTTAATTGCAGGAAGTCTTGAGGCCCCTGGCAGGCAGAAAGTAACATCATTCCCTTCTGGCTTTATAATCTCTAAATCCACTAATCTGTGGATAAAGACTAGGCAATGAATCTGAACAGTTAACAGGTTAATTAGAGACTGGATTATTGTCCTTTAATTGAGAATGAGGCAAAGGACGGTTATTAAGAGAATTAAGCCTGATTTTAGGAAGAGCAGTGCAGATTTTCAAGAGCTCTGCCAGGCAGGCTGCATGCAGGTGAGCAGAAACGGACCTACAAAGAAACCCGCTGGCACCTTCCCAAATGAAGTCCAGCTCTTGTTCATGGGAAATGAGGAAGAAAGGATGTCAGGTTCTGATGATCTGAGGCAGGCGATGCAAGGCAGTCTTCACAAGAAGGAAAGAAGAGCAGGAGAGATCACAGGTTCAGCTGTTGCTTTCTTAGCCCCTACCGACATTCAGCCCTCACCCAAGTTCTCCTGGGAACACCTGCAAACCAATCATAGAATCATGGAATCATTCAGGTTGGAAAAGACCTCGAAGATCACCAAGCCCAATCCCAGCCCACCCCACCATGCTTGACCACGTCCCTCAGTGCCACATCTCCAAAGCTCTGGAGCATCTCCAGGGAAAGTGATCCCACCACTCGTGGGCAGCTGTGCCACTGCATCACTCTCTTTCAGAGAAGAAATGTTTCCTAATATCCAAACCAGCCTCCCCTAGCTCAACACGAGGCCATCACCTCCTGCATCATTCAGACCTAATAGACTGAACATCAAAAACCATGGTTTTGTTTTCATTTTCTTGTAAACAACAATTTAGGATATGTGTAGAGCAAAGAAGGGAAAGGTTTAGGCAGCAGTGCAGGAGCTCCTTATAGCACACTTTCACCTAGCACTCCTCTCACCTTACCACACAGCACCCTTAGGGACTGCCAAGCTATTTTCTATCTTGTTTCTGTGCTGCATATCTTGATACAGTTTTGCTTTTCGTGTTCGTGTGTTGTCACAGAGACAAGAACTGACATTTCCCAGGCAGTACAGGTGAGCAGGAGCCCCAGCAGTGGGCCTGGGGCACATGGCAGCACCCGGGCTGCAGACCCACAGCCTCAGGTTGCTGTCAGGGATGCACCGGAGATGCCCCTCTCAGGTCTGTGCTTCAGCAATGCCAGAGCACCTCAGAAGCCTTGGATAATTCATTTGTTGCCATATTCCAGATAGAGCTGCACCTTACAAAGCAATTGGGATGACATATGCTCTAATCCAGGTGATGAATGTTATTTAGTGTTGAAGAGCCTCAGGGCGAAAGGAAAAAAAAAAAACAGAGTGAGCAAAAACAAGCAGAAAAAGCTAAAGTAAACAAAGAGAAAAAGAAACATTACATTTTCAATCTTGTAAAGCTCAAAGCATTAGTAAATAGTTGCTTAAGGCTTTAAAGCAATAAAAAGATACAAAAGGCACAGAAACGTTCTTCCTTTTATAACAAAATAATTAATATTATTATTCTGCCGGCCTCGGCTGAACCTTCAGAGAACTGAGCAGCCAAACTACAGCACTACTACAGAACAAGCAGTGCTGTGTCATTGGGTGATGCTGTCGCTTCCTCTGTAAGCAATGCATCAGCCTTCTTGAATTGCCTCCCCACACCATGAGACAAACAGTGATGACAGTGAGACACACACCTTACATCAAAAAAACCTGAACAACACCTGTTTCAGTTCCTTCATCATTAAATGGATTTCAAAAGAAAACAATGCTCTCTCAAGACGAAATAAATCAGAAGGTGTCACCAGTTTGGAAAGTTTAAATAAGCGAGGTGTTACAATTCAATTGTACACAACATAGAATGAGTGAGCCCAATTACAGCAGTGATGAACAGAGGAGCTGTCAGTGCAGGGAAAGGTCAGGTGTTGATGAAAAGGAGCAATTAGTTCATGGTGCCTGTGGGGAGCAATTGGGGCTCTGGTGTGCCTGTGGCTGCAGTAAGCACAGCCAGCCCTGTTGCCCTGGTGAGGGGTTGGCATGTTCACAGTTCTGGGGAGCAGGCTTCCAACCCGAACATGCTGTGATTCCATGACTTATACTGTCTTTACCTTTCCATGTCTCCCCAGTCCTGTCTGTGCAGCAATAAAGACACGAGGATGGGAAAGCACTGGCTGAGCCGACCTCAGGAGGTGTTCTGCTTGCTCAAGTAGAGCCTGGTGTAGAGGGTGGGTATGCCCTCCACTCAAAAGAATTCAAAACAATAATAAATCACGTGAAATGAGAACGTTCTGCCATGGCCCAGTGTCAGTGCAGCATTCATAGAATCATATCATAGAATGGCCTGGGTTGCAAAGGCCCACAGTGCTCATCCAGTTCCAACCCCTGCTATGTGCAGGTCGCCAACCAGCAGCCCAGGCTGCCCAGAGCCACATCCAGCCTGGCCTTGGATGCCTGCAGTGATAATTCCCCCCTCTCCAGCTCCATTCACTCTCACAGCCCCGCGCTGAGCACAGCCTGGCACAGCTGCTCCCTCCCCATGGTCAGAGCTCTGCTCTGGGATAGAGCACAGAGTGAGCACCCTTAGTTTTAAGGACTCGCTTCACATCGGCACAGTGAAGACTGGTTCTGCTGTGATCTGCACGGTACGTATCCCTGGAGCTCCAGTTTGTATGTAATACGTGTATATCTGCGTGTGCAAATATATTTATATGCTGCATACCCTTAATGGAAAGAACTGAAGTTCCTCAGCCTGCGATGAGGTGGGTGGTGGCAACTGAGAATTTGAGAATGCTTGAGATTTTTCTATTCAACAATTGCTTTACTTCTTATTTAGGATAAAAGGCTATGGGCCCAGACAGAAGAATAATATTTTATGCATGCTGAGACTTTAGCTTTTATTCAAAATCTGTAATTTTACAGAGTGACATTTTCTAGGGAGATTTGTTAAACAGCAAACGCAGTGCAATTTAGACTGTGTAGAAGCACAGAGAAGGAATGCATTTCTAAGAACCAGGTTATTTGATTTTCAGCTGTAGATGCAAAATTTCCTTATGGGTCCCAGCCAGGCTGGGTTTCACTGCAGCCGTCTCACTGAGCCTCCTCTCAGGCTGTGCTCAGAGCTTCACCCTCAGAGGTTGTGCTGACATCTGCAATATGCTCCTGTGACTGCTGAGGCTGCAGGGCCTTGTCAGTTGCATACGATGAGTTTTCAGAGGACAGCAGAGGTATTTCAGCTGATGACACTGTTCCATTCCCCGGTGACCTGATGCCTGCACTGCCCAGCCCCAGCCATCTCTGCCCCTTGGGCAGCAAGTGGGCTGCAGGGGTCTGCCTGCCTTTGCTCTGATGTGCCTACAAGCTGCCTCCTTGCACCAACACAGCTCAGTGAGCTCAGGTCCTCCTGCACTTCACCTGAGTTCCTGAGTCCTCTTGTGAAGAGCTGCCCGGTGCCAGGCATCTGCCATCCTCCATTTCCACCAGGATAAGGAACTTGCCATTTCTCTCCACTGATCTCCTTAGTGTCTTTTTCATACCGTTTTTCCAGTATCAGTTGAAGACTGGCCAGAAAATTTCCTCCAGAGCCCTGGGAGCAAATCATGAAATCACCAAGATCACCAGATCTGGCCATCAGCCCATCACCGCCATGTGATCAATGCAGAGCATCTGGCTGAGATGGGACACAACATTTCTCCAAGTGGCACACAGCCTTATGGCAGAAGACACAAGAAGGAGATGTGCTCGGTACCTGATGGCAGGCAGCTTACCCAGCTCCTTCCCACCTCCGTGCTGCTCGTGTGTTAGACTCAGTGCTCGGCTGTGCACAGCTCCTGGTGCAGACATGCAGCTCCTCACACAGTCTCTGTTCTTTCCTCAGTTAGACCAGGTGAGGTACAAAGTTACATCTTAGTGTAAGAAATCACCTTTTTTTGCCATTTCTACTGTAATACAGCAGAGTGAATTAAGGGCAGATCTGCTCAGCCAGCAGATAAACACCGTCTGATTTCGTGCTACCACCATTGTATAAGGTGCACATCAAACAGCCACTGTCTGAAGAGAGTTTCTCAAGCCCTTCTGGCCTGCAGTGATATGACAATGCTTGGAAAGTTGTAGGAAATTCTCTAAAAAATAAATTTCCTTCAGCAGCAAACTGCTGCTTCCCGCGTTTCTGCAGACCTGAGGCTCAGCACGCATTGCACAGGACAGTGCCACAGCACTGCTCTTCCAGAAAAACATGAGTGAGACCTGCTCTTTATCTCCACAGATTTGAGCTTTCTGGTTGTCAAAACAAAGACGGGGTAAAAAAAGAAACAGTTTGAGGGCAAATGCCAAGTGAGTTACAAATCGACCACTGAGAGGCTCTTCAAAAATAATGCTTCTACTTATCTGCCATTTCACATCAAGCAATCTAGGTCACTTTTCAGCAGCCAAGGGTGTAACCATTGAAAGAACAACCTTTCTTTCTTGTAAGGGCTGTGCAGTGATAGAGTTTGCTTTCAATTCAGTGCATGAAGATTAAGATTTTAGCTGGGAGACAGTGAGAAATTAGCCCTGTCTGCAGAGAGGCTTGTGGCTCCGGGTGCCACAGGTATTGCTTCCCATATTCACTATGCCCCATTACCTCTGTGCCTTTTCTGCTGTGCAGCATTAATCTAATCTCCTTCATATCCTGGGCAGTTTCAGTATATCTCTGCTGAAGCTCGCTCCTGCAGTTTCCAGGGTTCTGTCAGCACGGGAAGCGTTCGTGCTGGTTTTGCATTGTGTCACTGAAACACTTCACACCCACTCAGCTTATTTCAGCTGTCCTTGATCATTTTAGTGATTCCCTATTTGACAGAAGACCTCTTTGACATATGACTGGTCCAGTTAAGTGAGCTAAAAGAAGAATTATTTTGGTGCTGAGTATTTTGCTCCAAGTCTGGACTGCTGCCCTACTGATTTACCTCATAAGGACGTGAAGATAGCTCAGGGACAGCTGATGGAGACATCAGATTGCAACATGCTCTGAGCTTCAGCACTGAGACAAGCAGAGCTCTCAGCCTGTACAGCACATGGGAATTTCTTTCTGAAGCCAGGGACTCCCGAGCATCATTCCAGAAAACTTCTGAATCCTCCCAAAAACTGAGGTCTTTCTTTGTGATTTCCAGCCACTCTTCTTTGTAGTCCTGGTTGTGCGAGCGTCCTGCTGCTATGGTAGTGAAATGCTGCTGCAGACTTTTAGTGCTGCAATTTCAAAGCACTGCATTCTGGTTGATGTGCTTTCTGTGGGAGCTAGGCTAGTCCGGTACCTCTGTCTGTTATGTTGATATTCGAGGAAAATTCTGATCAGAATAATCAAAACTATTAACAGTGTTCTAAATCACTCAAATTTCTTCACAAAAGAAAAGTAATCCTTGCCAAACACCCTGTTGTGAAATAGCAACCTGTAAGCTTGGTTTATCTACAAATAGGAAGGCTGGAACTTCCACCCTTGATAGGGAAAGAAAACTTTGCACCTTTGATTATAAACTCTCAATTCATCACAGGCTGCCGAGTGGAAGATGATTAATGAGGAATAACCAAAGAAAAAGTCTTACGCCATGATAAGTTAAATTATGAAACATTTCAGGTGTTACCAGGATATGGAGAGATGGTGAGGAGTTTTCACAGACATGTCTGGGTCGTCAGGTCTGCGATGGGAAGCCTGAAGTTTTCTGGTTGGTGGCACTGTTCTCTTGTGTCCCCTGAGTGAGCCTGGCTGAAAGACTTAACAGCCCACAGAAACAGCACTGCCCACATTTGCTTGTGGTTTTAAAGCAGGACAATAACTGTAAGCATTAAATTCCTGAGAAACCGTGTCCTTACCAAACAGAATTGACGGTTCTCTGTTTTGGCCCCAAATCTGCCATGTATGAGGAAAGGAATCACACTGTTATCTGTTATCTCATCCTATTACACTTGCTCAACGATCCATTCCTAAAATTTCTAAATTTTCTTGTCATCTTCCAAACTTGTCTGCTCAGTAGGAGATACACCCAACTTCAAAGGTTTTGCACTTTGATTTTCCAGCTGACAGGTTTCTGCAGATGTGCCAGAGTGACAACCAGGGCAGTCACAGCCAGAAGGGCAGCTCTGCAGTCCTGTACGAGGCTGGGGAGGAAACTGGACATTACAAGATGCAAAGTTGAAAGTGCTTCTGCGCTCAGTACTGCTCCAGGTGCGCAGGATTCTCTAGGTCAGAGCAAGGGAGGTATTTAAACATGTTTATAAAGTGACACCAGGGAAGACAACAGGGCAATATCTGGGCCTCCAAACTGAGTACCTCCCCCTATCAAAGTTTACAGGACTGCCCCTGCATCACCGGTCTGTGTATAGAAGCCCCACATCCAGGCGTGCCCCTCTACCAGCACTCTGTCATCATGAGAATGCTTGAACTGCCAGAAGAGGACACTGGGTTCACAGTACATCTGAAAAGCCTGCACATTAGCTGACAGCATCAAGAGATGTCTGCACAGCGCTGAGCTATTCTCCTGCCTAAGGCTGTCAATACTTGCTGGTACAATTGATTCTGTCAGAGTGATGATGACAGATATGGATCACTCCGCAAGTGCAGCAGATACATGTGATCCAGCAGTTGTGTTACCAAACTGCCTCTCCCAAATCTGAACATAATTGTTTTTAAAAAGAGCAATGTTATAAGAACTGAACAGCCTGGTACAAGTGTAATCCCTGTGCTCCGGTAACAGTGCTTAGCCTGGAGAGCAGCAAACAAGGTCCTGGCAGGTAGCAAGATGTCCACACCAGGCTAATAGATCGGTTATTTTTTCTTTTTATTAGAGAGACATTAAAATGAGTTACATACTCAAAGAGACGTGTTTTCAACCTGATTTGCAAGCTTTCATGTAAAAGGAATTTTGTGCAAAGTCCTCATGATAAAAACAGGAACTAAAATCACAGACAGATAAAATCGTAGAATCATTAAGGTTGGAAAAGACTTCCAAGATCCTCCAGTCCAACCCAGCCCACCCCACCACACTCACTGACCATGTCCATAAGAGCCACATCTCCACACCTCCAGGGACGGTGACCCCACCACCTCTCTGGGCAGCTGTGCCAGTGCATTACCACTCTTTCGTAGGATCAGTGCTCTTCTTTCAGCCCAGCTCACTGCAGCAGCAGCAGTGCTGGAACCCATTTGTGCACACAAAAGGATTTTCAGGGAAATATTATCAGCATCCTTTGGCAGACCTGTGATGCCCTTGGCCATGCCACTTCTGCCCTGTCCTTCCTGCTGCATGGAGCCTGCTTTGGCAGGGGAGCTGGACCCCATGATCTCTAGAGAACCCTTCCACCCCCTACAGTGTTGTGATTCTGTGATTCCCATGCAGGCAGCAGTGACAAGAAGAGGTACATCATGCCAGGGAAAAGCTTGATGCATGCCCTGCAGAGAGCAGTGACGGCCGAGGTGGGAGCGACTCTGCCCTGTGCTTTGTGGGAGTGGGAGCAGTGCAGGCCCACCAGCCCAGGACTGAGGCATGAAGCTCTCCAA
The DNA here is from genome assembly GCF_987193195.1 of Phasianus colchicus. NCBI lineage: Eukaryota > Metazoa > Chordata > Aves > Galliformes > Phasianidae > Phasianus > Phasianus colchicus. The sequence continues at coordinate 60,755,998 of NC_143440.1, forward strand.
GGGCAGCCAACGTTTGGGCAGCCAACATTTGGGCAGCCAACTTCTGCAAGTGGGAGCTAAGCTAGATGTCTGCTCTGCACTCCTGCAGCACCAGTACACGTGATGCCAGGTTACCAAGGACTGCCACATGATTTGTCTGCTTTGGTTCTCAAGATCTTCCAGCCTTCTGTTCTGTTTTTTGTTCTGTTTTGGTTGTTTTTTGGTTTTTGCTTTTTTTCCCCCAGACATCAGCAGGATCACCTGAAGGCTGAAAGAAAATCTGAAAGTCTGTTTAAATGACCTTCAAGGAAATGTGATCTGCTTCAGCACATCTGCCTCCGGTTTCTATCAGAAACTGGTGAACAGGTAGATGAAGCATAGAATTGTCACACGCTGACATCTGCATGCTAAATTAATCACCCTAATTGGTATCTAAAGCTTTGCAGTAGTTGTGAATTCTATCAGAACATATTTTTGTTTGTTTGTTTCATAGAAGCAAACATCACTGAAGTACTGGAAAAGGCAATAAGAAAAAGGATACATTTTGCTTCTTGTTGTAAGAATATTCACTGGAGACACACAAAGTTTTAATGTTAATGTCTGTGCATCGCTACTCCCTGCATGCTAAAAGAGGTTTGGAAATGCTTGAAAGGTTAAAGCTTTTGCAAATTATGAAGCCAAACCATTTTGGAGCTATAAATCCTGCTCATCTGGGATAGTTGTTCTTGTGTAAAACCTCATGTTTTCTTGAGAGACTGAGCTGAATATTTATGCTTAGCACATCAAACACGAGGAAGGCACAGGCGTTCACTTGTCTGCAGTGGATGCTTCAGAGTTTACTGTTGATAACTAGATGTAGGAGATTCAATTACCCAGATTTCCCTCACATGCCTTCCTGGCATAGGATGGACAGAAGCCCTGGAGCCATGTCTCTGTAGATCCAGCTTTTACCATTTTTGATGGTAACTGTGCCCAGTTGGGCTCTGTGCCCCTTCTTTCCAGAATGTACCCAAACTCTCCACTGCTCTCTGAAACAGCCCCATGACTGCCTCCCAGGATGTCAGCACCTTCACTCTCACCAAAGTACATCTGCAGAAGCCTTGTGTTCTCTCAAAACTGTGTTTGGCTCTTTTTTGATTGTACCTTCCTAAATAAACATGTTCTGCATATAGTGAAATCAAATTTAGAGAGAGAAAAAGGTGTTTTTAGACAGAAAACTGCCTCCCCTTGAACACCAGAACCAACAACTACCTGTTGTGCCAGAGCCCTGGTAAGCAGAGCAGGATGCATAGATTTATTGATTTAGTTGTTGCAGGAGGATTTGTAAACATTTTCCTGGCTCAGCTCCGGCTTTCCATGGCTCTCTTGGTCTCACCCTTCTTTCCAAAACAGAAAACGATTCCAGTCTTTGTATGGGAAGTTTAACCCCTCGTGTACCATCCCAGCCCTTCTGCCATTCCTGGGCTCTCTGGCACAGTCAGGACACCTCCGCCCATTCCTCTCCACTTTGTCTTTTGTGCCCCAGAAGGTGAGGCTGACCAGCAGGGAGAGGCTGACACCAGCAACTATGAGAGGACACAGAAGTTTGAGCAAGCTCAAGTCCTCCTTTCCCCATTTACCCAAAGCATCCATTTCCAGCTGGACAAACACCAACAGAAAAGCTCTGAAATTTGTTTAAAAATAATTCTAAATACTTTGGGATAAGAAAATGATTAGAAAAATACAGACCGTAGTTGTCACTGTTTTATGGTTATACACATATGGTCATACACACTCATTCACATCAGAGTCTACTGGGTGTTACTACCACAGCATCCCTGATGAAGGGAGTGAGCAGTACCCGTGCATTTAAAACCACATGATCAGATTTTCCAATCATCCATAAGTGCTTCCAACTTTTTACTGGAAGCAGCTGAGGAATTTGTTTACCAAAAGTAATTTGTTGAAGCCACACAAAAGTATGTAAAGCAGCAAATGCAGCCCAAGCATTCTCGGGGCTGAAGGAACCTTCAGGCCACCCCTGGCAGCACCCCTTGGGCGGCCTGTGGGAATGGTAAAAGTCACTGAAAAGAGTATCTGAGAAAAAAAAGAACTTGCTTGATAAAATAGCGCCTCTGTCAAGGAACAGAAATGTGATAATTTAGCTTGTAAAATCAATTAAACCATAGAAATAGCAAAGCTCATGAGCACAAAGTTGTCAGAAAGAAGTGTTGTGTGAAGTAGCTGTAAAGCAGATTGTGGGTTTTTAGTAACAAGCAGTTAACAGATGAAATCTCAGCCAGTAGTAGGAAAGAGCCAAGAAACAGGAGCATCATCACTATCATTCCTAATGTAGGAAAACATTCTTGGAGAAATTACCCCAGCCAAAGCATGTAGCATTCGGCTCCAATTTAACTCTCACCTAAACCAATATGTTACAGGCACAGCGGGATGCAATTTGAGATCTTTGCTCTTACAACTACTGAGCTCAGCTTCGTGTCAGCTCAGGGACCACAGTTCACAACTTTTTAATGGCATGGTGTGAAGCAAAAGACCGTTGCATCTCTGGGGCTCAGCTTGCTCCCCAGACCCCTGGAGCAGGATAAAGGCTCCCTCTGCTCTCGAAAGCTACGTGCTGCTGATGCCTGCTGGCCCCTCTGCATGCGCTGTGCTGCATGAAGGATGCTCGGGGTGTCTGAAGGCTCAGTCTGGCTTTCGGCTCAAGCTCTGGTCTGAAGAGCATTCGACAGTTTTCATTTCTTCAGGTCAAACTTAGATTTTTCATACTCTACTATGGAGATGATCAAATTGCAGAGCAATTAAAAATTAAACATCGGCAACATGGCAAAGATGAAAATCCAGATTCTGTCAGGGGGACAAACAGCATTTTTCAACCTGTCCAAAGGGTTTGGCAGCACCTGGCCCCTCCTGGACCATCTCCAGGTGGGGGCACAGCCAGGGCTCCCCACGCCAATTCCCTCAAGAACTGCTCCAGCCCTCCTTCCTCTTACTTCCAAACAGCATTTCAGGTGGGTTGGGAATCAAACATCAGCATGCACATGTAGTCAAGGAAAGTACTGTAAAAGGCAACAAAATCATTTCAGGGCACAAAACCCTCAGTGACATTCATATGGACAATTGCCTACAAGAATCACACACACAAATAGAAATGAGGAAGCTGAGAAACAGGAGAAGCTTCACCTCTGAGCACAGCACAGCTGTGTTACATTGGTCTCACGTTCAGTTCTGCCCATCACATGGGAGAAAGTTTATTTAAACTCGCAGTACCCACAGGTACCTCAGAGAGCTTAAAAATAATGGCAGGAAGGCAGTTCTAGAGCATTCATACATACAAAGATCGGTACGGCATAAGATTATTAATTTGTGCAATGACTGCATAATTAATACTTTGTCTCATCTCACTCTTTTAAATGTATTCCCACGTTACACAGAAGTTGTGGGCTAATGAATTAAACAGTTTGATGTTGATGAATCACATTTTTGCCTATCAATATTAAAGCATTGCCAGAGGTGTGTTTTTCAGTTTGGGTCATGAAAGTTTAAACCATAATACTGTCAGAAATGCAGACACCACACTTTGCCAAAACTCAGCGTGAAAAATGAGTCCAAGTTCTGATTTCAGATTTGGCTCTCAGGGATTTCTTTTTTCTTCCTCCCACAGAAGCAGTGATATGAACACAGAACTTCAGACCTATCAATACCAGCGTCTGGAACGTAGAACTCCAGTTGCTTCTGAAATCTCAAGTCAGACATGGTTTGTTCAGCCCTCAGACTCCGATTAATGTGGTAAGTGGTACCAGATGGCAAACGCTCCGAGAAGCCTCTGCACTTAAAGGCAGTGCCAATCACTGCCAGCACTGCTGCAGGAGGATGAGGGCAGTGCCAGTCCGAGTTGCACTCGCTGTGCCCTCAGCCAGCAGCAGTGCTTCATCCCACCCTGAGGAGGGGGCAGCTGCCAGCCCAGGGCAGGCAATGGGCCCTCCTGCTCCAACAATAAAAACACAAAGTGCTGACCTGGCAAGGGCTCAGCGCAGTGCCGGTCTGCCTTTTGGCACCGTGGGTTTGTGGCTGTCGTGCAGTGCGTGAACCCTGAGCTCAGCCACAGACAGTGCAGCTCTGCACCACAGCTGTGCCTCACTCCAGGCCCGGGGCAGAGCTGCTCATACAGCACTGCAGGCGTTGCACTGCTGTTTCCTTCCAAAGGAAGGTGAGAGGAGCTGAGCACATGGCTGCACAAAGTGGTGCAGCTGCCTGAGCACTCAGCCACGAGACAAACGCTTCAGCAGCTCCCCGTGGGAGGCCTCCAGGCCATCTCCTGCAGCAGGAGCTCCCCAGGCCCTACCAGCACAGCCATGTCCACTCAAGTTTTGGCAGACCCACAACACGAGAGACTGGCACTAAACCAGAGCCAACAGTGCGAACGTGTTTCCTGCACCCAGGTCTGCATGATCTACATAGTGGGCTACAGCTTGATACATCCTCACTAGATAAAGAGGAGGGGAAGGGGGCGCAGCATCTGCTCCCAGCTCCTCACGTACCCAGATGAGGTGCACAGGGTTGCAGCCCAGCTCCTGGTGTGAGCTGCAGCTGTGACCCCATGGTTGGCCTTATGCAGGAGCCACCACAGAGCTGCGAGGGAGGGAGCATAAGGCTGGGCAGCAAGGAAAAATGTAAACAAAGACAGAAGGGAAACGCTGAGCTGTGAGGGCAGCAGCAAGAGGAACCATAGAATCATTAAAGTTGGAAAAGATCTTTAAGATCATGCAGACCAAACACCTGGCAGCCATCGGTGTCTGCCTGCTCTGGCTGTGATTGCAGCCATAACGCAGAGCAGGGGCAGAGAGGAACTCAGCTCTGGAATGCTAAGAGCGCACAGCCCACAGAGAAAGGGGAGGACTCCCTGGCACCGTTCTATTTAAAAGGCAAGGAGACTTCTTTGGGTTGTATTACAAGTAGAAGGAATACACTCTAAAAGCAAGTCTGATGTCTCATGTCTGGTGTGTTGTATTTGTAACATGGCTGCTCAAGAGGTCACACTGCAGAACAGCACTCCTGAAGACACCCACAGAGGTCAGTGATGAGCACCAGGAGTTGATGTGCACTGTGCCTCTGTGCTACAGGGGAGCAATGTCTGAGAACAACTGCATCAACAGCGCCTCAAATTAGAAAACTGGGACCTCCCCTCCATCAGATGTTGGACAAAACTCGAGCAGTCTCCACAGACATCTTTGGGGATTGCAGTGCAGCCCAAAATCTCCAACAGCAGGACCTGCATATGAAAAGAAAGGGTCAGCTCTTCAATGTCACAGGTTCTCTTCCTTCCAGCAAAGCAGAGCCCTCTGGCACAGGCAGGGGCTGGGGGCACCGGAGAGCTGTGATTCCAAGCACCAGCCCAGCCAGCTTAGCTCCTGCCAGGGAGAGAGAAAGCAGTCACCTCCTCCACACACATCAAGGGCTCCTGCATACTGACCCACACTGACAAAACTGACAAGAATCAAAGCCCAAAGGGCATTCCAGTGCTGCATGCCAACGTTTGCTTCACAGCTATGCCCACTGCTTGCAGAGATGCTTTGCAGCACTCCTGAGCCCTGCTGTGGGAGTTGCCCACATATCATTCCCAGGGGACTGTCAGGCTGAAAATCAAGGGGGAATCTCAGAATGGTGCTGCGAGCAGTTAAGGTTTGCATGACCCTCCAGGGAGGCTGCTGTTCTACACTGCTACCAACCAAAGTCACACCTGGCTTCTTCCAAGGGAAGGTCCCTTTTGCTGTATCACTGCAATGAGATGTGAAAGTTACATCTTCTGGGAAAGCTGTGACACAGCAAGAACCCACGGCAGCCTTGATTTTGTAGAGATGTCAGGGGATATGGGGCACTCTGCCAATGAGGTCAGCCCCTGGCTTGTTTTCTTTTGCTGAGCACTGTGCTTTGCTATCAGCACTGCACTGCTTTGCTGGCACCCACAGGAGCTCCCTGGGTGCCATCAGGAGCACAGAGGGTTCCACCACCTCACAAACCCAGCTCCACAACTGGGACTTTGCAGTGGTACATTCAGTCAACGCCACAAACAGTTTCAGGAGGATTAAGGGGTTTTCAACTTACTGTATTGAAAATGTTAAGCCTTGAAATGTTACCCCTAAGGCTTTATTAATTCATACAGAACTTCATATAATCCTCACAGATTGATTTAGAAGTGACAATTCAGTCTGTATTTACTTCAGGGACTACTTTTCATAGGCAGCATTAACAACATGCATGGAAGCAGCTAGATCCTTCAGTTACATTAAGGAAATGGTTGTACTGAGCACTGACTGCTCAGAGAAAGACCATTCCTACACCAAATTGCTCACCATCTAACTCAAATCAGGTAGAAAGCAATGCAAGTGTCCAAGTGGGGAGCCTCCAGTACAAAAAAGACAGAGAGCTGTTGGAGAGGGTCCAGAGGAGGGCCACAAAGATGATCAGGGGACTGGAGCACCTCCCCTATGAGGACAGGCTGAGGGAGCTGGGCTTGTTCAGCATGGAGAAAAGAAGGCTGCGGGGTGAATCATTGCAGCCTTTCAGTACCTAAAGGGAGCCTACAAACTGCAGGGGAATCAACTCTTGGAAAGGGGAGATAACAGCAGGACAAGGGGAAATGGTTTGAAGTTGAGGGAGGGGAGATTTATGTTGGATGTCAGGGGGAAATTCTTTACAGAGAGAGTGGTGAGGTGCTGGAAGAGCTGCCCAGAGAGGCTGTGGATGCCCCGTCCCTGGAGGTGTTCAAGGCCAGGTTGGATGGGGCCCTGGGCAGCCTGGTCTAGCATTAAATGAGGAGGTTGGTGGCCCTGCATGTGGCAGGGGGTTGGAGCTTCATGATCCTTCAGGTCCCTTTCAACCCTGGCCATTCTGTGATTCTGTGCAACATATCGGCTTGTAACTCATGTATTGACTTGAAAGATTGTGCATTAAGTAACCCCTTAGAATATCTGACCTTTTTCCATTGTACTTTTTGAAATAAATTAATAAACAAACAAACAAAAAAAAAGCAAACTGCTACCTTGCATAACCATAAGGAGAAGCAGTTTTGCCATGTCCAAAGTTGCCAGATGTCTCAGAAGGTAACAAGAGAAGCAGGGGAAACAGCACTGAGCTCAGCTATTATAGACAAGGCTGAAGAAGTTTACAGAGAGGAAAACGGGAACTTCATTAGGGCAAGAGTGCTGGAATTACTGGTGTGTGCGACCTGCCAAGGAAGAAATAACCGGCTGGTATCTCCACTCAGCACCCAGCATGCCTATTGGTTGAACTCTGGGGATTCAGCTCTGCAACAGCTCATTTACTGTTAGATATATTGCATCTACAGTTAATCCACTAGCTCAGTTTGTCATACAATAAAGTTTGCCAGTAATAAATGAGTAGTGAATTATCACCCTATTGTACATCTCAGCCATTTTCATAGCAATTATTGCTAATAATGTTGCTAGATCACTAAACCCAAGGAAACAACAGAAGGCCAAAGGGCCAATTTCTCTACTGCTGTTGTGCCACAACAGTTCTAAACCCCACCAAAATAAAGCTATTTCTCATCTGTGGCTGCAGAGAGGCCCCTGCAAACCAGGATACTGGGGAAATAACAGGGGAATGCACCAAACTCCCCAGCCTCAGGGCTGCCTCTTCCACAAAGCAACCCAACAGCCCAAGAGGTTTTGGTGTAAAGACCCCAAGCAGTAGCTGAGCCCCAAAGCAAACTGCAGCCGTGGTTAATCACAGCCCTTTTTAAAGACCTGCTGCTTCTTTCTAGTTAGAGTTTGCTGGGTTTTAACTTCCACTGTCTGGCTTTCACCAGACGTTCTTTCTGCTAGATTAAAAGAGCTGTTAAAAGATGTTTTTATTCCTAGCTGCCAGCTCTGCAAAGCTTTGACAGTTGGGCCACGTTTCTTCCTGGGGGTGGGGGAAGTACAAGCTCCAAATAATACACCTCATACTGTCACCTTAATCTTTAGCGACACCTGTGCAAGCAAAATGCCTTTGAAGGAATCACTAAAATAGAACTAAGTGGCCGAGCAATTGGAAACAACTGCAGCAAAGATGCAGGTGGAGACACTCCAGCTCAGTTCACACCACGTGGTGCATTGCAGTTACCTGTAGGCAGAGGTCGGCCCCCACCTCACCCCAATCTCCTGTCAGGGATTTGTAGGGAGCAATGAGGTCTCTCTTCCCTGTCCGTGTATGAAAGAATGCACACAAAGGCCTCCTAGTGCCTTTCTTTTTCTTAATTCCTTTTATTTCTTTGCTTTCTATTAGTTTTCTGGTCTTGTTCAAGTTCTGCACAAGGTAAGTCAGAAGACAACTGTGAGGCTTTTTTCCCTAGTTACATCCTATGCCAGTACAGGAGTCAGTACTGGGACCAGTGCTATTCAACATATTCATCAACAACTCGGATGGGGGAATGGAGTCCAGTCAATATGTGGCTCACCCACAAGCAGCGTGGTCCTCGCGTGCCTCTCTTTGGAGGCTGAGGTGCTGGGAGCCTGGAGCCGAGGAGCCACGTGGGCTGCACTTCATCTGGTTGGAGGTACACAAGGGTTTGGCACAAGTCGTGCTAAGCCTCTTAGCTCGGCAAGTCGCCTATCAGGAACACAACACATAAGCAGGTACTGTCACAAAGACACAAAGCTGTTCATCAGGCCCTTGGAAATCCCAACTCCTACCACAGCGATGATTAAGCAGAGGGTTCCCATGTGAAGGTGATGCTACTTCCAGCACGCACCAAGGTCAGGGCAGAGGATGTATTCCTCCTGCTCTGTTCCCACTGGGTGCCAGCAGCACCACGCATCCTACAGGCAGCACTCAGCTTCGTGGTGCACTTCGTGCTTCTAGCTGTGATCTGCACGTTTGTTTTTCCCTAGATGTTATACCCAATGCTACGTATGGCTTTCTTGGGATTTAATAATCATTAAAGCAAGCTTTATGTCATTTTCACATTTCTGTTATAATCCAAGTCACATTATTGAAGTACAGTGCAAAAAGTACAGCTGAGACCAACAGGCAGAAGTCTGTAAGAAGCCGAGCATGTAAAGAGAAAGTCAGCAACAGAAACCTCATCCAGGTTTCAGAGACAAACACGGGGAGGCTTTGACTGGGATTAAGAACTTCACATTCCAACGACTTCTGGTATGAGCTGGGCTCCACTGCAGTGGGTGCAGCACACAAAAACACATGTGTGTAACATGGTCTGTCTGCAACGTGCTGTAATTAAACATTAATAAAATGTGACAGACAAGATCCTTAGCATTTCTATCCACAGGTGGGAATATGAAACTCAAGAAAATGAAGTTTGTCCAGGGAGCCCAGTGTTCTTCCTCTATCTCAGAGCATAGCACCATGTTCCCCCACATCCCACCCCCAGTCCCACCCTCCTCAGTGCTGGGGCTGTGCAGTTTTGCAGGGCAGCATGTCCCACACAGGATGAACAGCAAAATATGGTTGCAGAGCTTTTTGCAGGGCTCTGGAAGACCCTTTGGTTCCCCAGTGATTTATAGGCACTGTTACTTCGCTAAAGATATATTTGCTTTCTTGTAGTGAAGATTCATGAGAACAAAACTGGTGCCAAAGGCTTGAACAATTCAAACAGCAGATCCCTCTGTGCTGCAGACAAAGTGGGGGCAGACCCGTGTGTGGGAGAAGGGGCCCCCAGGCAAATAAATAAACCTACACGTCAAAGAGCAGCATGTGTGCCAAGAAGGCACAACAGGATGTTCTTTAACATCAGTACCATGCATGGGTAAATTGAGGGACCACCAGAGACCCAATTCAGTACCTCGTGCTGAGGCAGTTTGGCAAACATATAGGTATAAACAGTGTTAGATTTCCTGGAAATTGATGGGCAATTCTTGGAAATGACATAAATATTCTTTTTTTAATGTCTATAAGGAGTGTGCTTTTGTCCTTGGTATGCATGCCAGGAGGAGAAATCCCCTGTGCACCCAGTGCTGCAATACACTCATGTCAGCTTTCTGAACTATCATTTGGTTTGGAGAGTTTTCTTGGCTACAATTTTCAGTAACAAGGGCAAAACCTGTCCGTGTCAGCAGGGGTCAGCAAGGCCCTCCAGGGGCACAAGGCCAGGCACAGACATTCCTTTCCCTGTCTGCACAGTGCGTTATGCCAAGATCCCAGAAAGCCAATTATTTTTAAGAAATGCTCTGGTCTGGATGTCTGTGCAGAACAGCCATGCAGCACCACTGTGGTAAGTTTTGTCTGGATGCTTTTCCACAAAGGAAAGACATTACTCTGTAAGAACACTTGAAATGCAAGCCATGGCCCCAAAGCAGCACTCCAGGGTTCCCTCTGCTGAAGCATTTATATGAAAGAACCCAACACCCGGCTCCCTCTGGAAGTGCATTCACTGAGGAGAGTGCCTCACTTAACAAAATCAGCTGGAGACCAGATCCCTGTGCACAGACTCTGAGCTCAGAGACTATTACTTTGTAATGGCACTGCATTAGGTGGCTTGCTTTGCTTTCCTTTTCTGTTTTGTACTTGCTGTTTCCTACTACTCCGAAAAAAACACAAGTTGATTCTTCCCTTCACTTTCATGAATGCAGAAATCACCCTTTTCTAAGTGTTATTCTGGTGTGAGCCTATCGCATGGCCTTAGCATTGAGCTGTATGCCAGTCCTGGCAAAAGGAAACAAATCACAGTAATGTAGAAAATGTTCGTTATTCTTTCACTCGTGCTTTGGCTAATACACCTCCCAAAATTAGCAAAGTTTCTTTTAAATTATAACTGAAAATAAATCATTTTCTTTTGCTCTATTCTCTGTATGCCCAAAGGCACCCATAGGGCAGTGTCTGCTTCCTGTATTTTAATTTTACCACAGACATTATAAGCATTATAAATTCACTTCTAAAGAAATAAAATCCATCAGTGCTCAACCGTTCCTCCCACACCCAATCCTCCCTTGGCGCAGGAGCTGGGAGCCCAGCACACAGGTGGCTCTCAGCAGCACACCTCAGTCCCTCCCTAAGCTTCAGCTGAGCTGTTCTCAGGTGTACAGTGCCAAAGCATCATCTTGTGATCCTTGCATGAGAGCACACACAGCAGCATTGCACACCAAGCTGCTGTTACATCCCACACCAGTAGGCAGCATGCACTGAGCAGAGCTGGGCTCAGAATGGGCACAAAGGACAACTGCCAGGACCAGCTCTTCTTTTTTTTTTTTTTTTTTTTTTTTTTAAACTCATGTCAGCTTGTATAGCACCATTTCTAGATAATCATAACACGTTTCAGCCACTGCCTATCAGTCCTCAATGCAATTAATGAGCCTCTCCTGTGGCATCAGCAAGTTAACAGGAGCACATCAGCTGTCAGCTGAAGCACAGTGCCTGCCCTGGGGCCACACGTAGGCACTCTGCAAGGAGACCAGAAGGCTATAAAATAACAAATTTATATAATTTACAACATTTCTCTCAAGGAATTAAATAATATAAAAGCACGGTGAGATTTCCCACAGCGAGGTATCTCAGCTCACTAAACCATTTCTGTTCCTGACAGAACCATGTGGCTATTGGGACTTTGCAGTCAGCACACAATAAACCAAAGGCCCTTTGCCATCAGCCTGTTGGCCCCACCTGCAGCACCAGCAGTACTGGAACTGCCCCAGGGCTGCACTCCCCAGTGGGAGGTGCCACAAATCCCCCAAAGCCCCACAAAGAGCTGGGGCCACCCGGCTCCTCAAGATGCTCTCAGCCCAAACCTTACTCTCCATGTTGGGTTTCTGCATGCTTTTCCCCACCATTCACAACTCTTTGCCCACAGCAAGAAGAATGAGACCCTATAGCCACTAGCTTTGCCCCACGCTCAGGTTTGCTTTCTTGTGCTAATAAGCAACAGGACTTCGGCACAAGTTGTGCAATAACTGCACTTCTTTCAGATGCCTGATAACTTCCTTCATTTACTTTACCCAAACCATGAGATTTTGAACAAGTTTAGTCAGCTACAACTTCAGGTTCAGCACCTGTAGAGGTCGTGCTAGATGTCAGCACTGGAACGGCTCCTGGGGACCAACAGGGAGCTCAAGCACAGTGCAGGGGCTCCCTGCAGCCGAGTGCCATCCTGGCATCATAGGATGAAGCAGGGGAGAGAGGTGCAGGCTGAGGCACAATGCCACCAGGCTGGTGGGGAGCATCCCCATTTCCGTGTATCAGCTCTCACTCCTGCCCACATCCCACTGTGTTTGGCTGCCCCAGCTCCTCCGCTCCTGACAGACTGCACAGATCCATATGTCGGCAGTCTGATAGTCTGATCATGGGTTTTACATCAGTATGAGTGGAAAACGTTAAAGGATTTGCAAAACATCAGTTCTGTGACTGCATCTGTTCCCTGCTCCGCATCTGTTTTCCTAACAAAAAAGCCTCCAACAAAAACAGAATACAAGAAAACTTCAATGGCAAGAAGAGCTCTGTAAGCTCTTCACATAAGGTAATAGAAATCAGATTGTAAGGATGATTATTCATATCCTGAGGTTTTAAAATCTGTCTGCACTGAAATGCCAGAAAGAAAAAAAAAAAAAAAAAGAGAAGAGGGGCTTCAATAAGCAAGGAAAGCAGAGTTGTCACACTAAGATCCATAAATCTCATTTTCTATGTTTATGTATTCCATGTGTGTGAATAATCACGTCAAAGTGATTGCTCTTATGTGTTTGTAAAATAATCCCAGTGAATGGATTGCAAATTACGAACCAAAGCTACAGAGGATCCCACGTAATTGGCAACGCAGCCGACGCTGCCTCTCCCTTGGCAGAGCGCTGCCGCTCCGCAGCTGGGCCATTGTGCCACGTTCTGCCTCTGTTTAACTTCACAGCTCAAAACATTAATCCAGCAATTAGGAAATTAGGAGCTGCTTCTGTACAAGAAGTGAGCAGACAGGCCCCACTCCAGGCAGATGACACCGTAATGATAACCACAGCCTGGCATTAGCAGAAACAAAGGAGGAATGCCAGAACATTAAACAGAACTTTGCAGAAATTCTGGCAGGTTATCCCCACTGAACAATCATGTTCCATGCCTGAAACTGTCTCCATGTAACAGCCGAGAGTTTTCTCCAGAATGAATTCAAGGACAATTAGCTGGAATCATCCTGTGAACCCTCAGAGGAAGTGTTATGGCTTCCCATAAAAGTATATCCACTCCATTCATTATACTCAAATCTTGTTATGGGTAAATGGGAGCACACATCCAAGGTGTCAAGAAATTATTGCTCTTCTAATTAATGTTTTACTGGCCTAATCAAAATACAAGAGCCAGTTGTTATTAGTCCAGTTACAACAGCACTAACAACACCTACATTCCAAATTACCTAACCCTCATTTTAAATCAATCATTAAAAGCACAGCCAACCCTGCTGGCTGGGGTTCCGCAGCAGAGCTCCCAGCACCAACCCATGGGCAGGGGCCCCCTTAGGGCCAGCAGCCCTTCCTGACAGCACTGGCAAGTAATTAACAAAAAGGAGCCCAGCTGATGTCAGAGGACATTCAGGCAGCTGGCACTGAGCCACGGGGTGGTTGCTGTTCCAGAGAACACGAGCTGAAGTCATCTGCACCACACAAAGTCCATGCAAGGCTGGACACTGTACTACATTGTTGGTACAGAGCCCATGGCACTCAGCAATAGCACATTTAAATTTAACGAGATATTGGGTAATTCACTGTATGGAGAAGAATACCAGGAGAAGGCACCTTAAGTTACTCAGGAGCAGTGCCCAGGGAAGGAGGAGACAGCCACAGGAGGAAGGAGCAGGGAGCCAGAGTGCAGGCATCCACTCCATCACAGCTCTGCAGGAACCAGAGATGCAGCCTCAAAGTGCAGCCGCCTGCATCACTGTTAGGTAGGAATAACCACAGCAGAACCAGCTGGCCAGGGGGAGCAGGAACCACCACCAGCAGCTGCTGTTGCTCACAGCACAAGCTCAGCCCAGAGCACTGCCCCACTCTCCACCACCAGTGAGCAAAGAACACAGCATGAAGGAAGAACCTGCATCTTGAGAGCAATAGCCAGATCTGTGCTCAGATTTATCCACCATTAAAGCTATACTGTTTAAAAAAAAAGGAATTCAGAAAGCTCACACTGGCACGTCAGTATGCAATGCTGTATCTTACAAATAAGGCTCTTTCTTGCACCAATTAAGAGCTTCCTTTAACTTATTAAACTTTTAATCACAATGCACTCATAGCCTTGCCCCAGTCACGTTGGCAGCAGCACTTCAGAGAACACACAGGCTCACCCCATCCTGAGGAAAGCCTTTGGAGCAGTGGTGTGGAGGAGCACCCCAAGCCCTGATCCCAACTTGAAACTCACCTGGAGCTAACCACAGATTCACAGCGTAGATGTAAATACTCATCCTTTAAGACAGGTGAGTGGTATTAGTGCTGCTGGCATCATACAATCGCTGAAGTTGGAAAAGACCTCTAAGATCACCAAGTCCAACTCCAACCCACCCCACAACACCCCCTGTTCTGCTCACAAAGAAGCTAAATTGCTTCTGAAAGGTTCTTGGCAACACCAAGCAAAGTATTCACAGGTAGGCCAACAGCCACATGCAGAAAGACAAAGAAGAGCTGCACTCACCCCACTGGCGAAGGGGCTCTCAGACCACACAGAGCACCTCCTGAGAAAGCAGCCCAGGTCCAAGAGGTTTCCCTCCAGTGGCTGGCTCTTATACGAGCCCACGGAGGCTCCTCTCAGGGTCCAGCCGTTCTGCTCAGCTGGGAGCACAGCTGCAAACAACGTTCCTGTGCTCCCTGGGCAGCCACAGCCCTTCACAGGTGCTCCACCGCCAGTTCAAGCCCTGACCTAAAGGTTCCTCTCCCCCCCTTATGTCCCTCAGTGCCACATCTCTGCGGCTCTCAAATTCCACCAGGGACAACAACTCACAGCACCTAGATGTACACTTGAGAGTCCGTGTGTGTTCTCTGGTTCAAAACAGCTCCAAAGGGATTACAATTGCCTTTCCTTTCAGCTTGGGTTTGTGACTTTCTGTAACACCACGCAGATCCCTTTGCCCGTCTCTGTTTTTTCAGTTCTCCAAACACTTTCTACCGAAGGATACCCAAAACTCCACATTTTACAACACAGTATTTATAATTAGAAGTATTAGCATCAAAGATTTTTGAGCGTAAGAGGGCAAAGTACAGATGTCACCCATCAGAGCCGGCTTCCCTCGAAGCTTTGCTCCAAATCCTGGCGATTTGGGTTTCGCACCCGGAGCGTTTGATCCTCCGATCCATCCCCGTTGCTGCCCGGCTCGGGGCTCCCGGTACCACGGGCTGCGCTGGGGGAAGTTTCACTTCATCTTAGCGAAGCCGTGTAAGACAGAAGCCTTCACGGGAAAAAGCACCACGGTGGTGAATTATTTGCCTAACGCGTTTCGATGGGAAAAGTGTTTGATGACTTCGGTATCAGCGAGCGCAGCAGTGGGAAAGCTCAGGGAGCTGAACGCGGGGCCAGACGGGGAGAGGAAAAAGGGAGATTCATGTGAAAGAAAACTCAGACGAGCTGGGTACCCTGCTCGTGAAACAGCCCCGATCATCGTCTGCGGACGCTCCAAGGAACTGCGCGAAAATACACAAACTGCTTCTCATGTAAATCTCCCTTTTCTCCCCGCCTCATTGATTCTGAATAGGGCGTAAGGATGAGTAATGCTGAGACGCACTTAAAGCAAAGGGAGCTATCCCAAGAAAGAGGAACTAAATGACCGGGGGATGGAGAGCCGTTAAAGACGACAGTTTCTTTTTCACATCAAACGCAGATGATCGGGAAAAGCAGAAGGAAGCACCGGTTCCTCCCACTTACTCTATTATTTCTTAAACACAGTTATTGCTTCAAACACAGGTTCGCAGCTGGGGAGAAGGAAGAGAGGCGAAGCGAATAGCAGCGGGATGAGCAGCAGCCCATTTAACGGCAATTATCAGAGAACAAAGAGCCGAGCGAGCCGCGCTGGCCGGGCCTGCAGGCTGGGGCCGGGCACGTGGATCTGACGTGGATCTGCTGCCCCGGGGCACCTCGGGGCCGGGGGCTCGGGCTGCGCTGCGGCACCGATGGGGCTGCACGGGTCGCCCCTCGGGCAGGAATGCTTTTGCCTGGCTCTGGGAAGAACACGACCCGGCACGCTGAAAACCGTGCAAGCGTGATCCACCAGAAATAAACTTGCTCCATCCCTAGTTTCTCCTCACCAAAAATCCCAGCATGGAATCCTCCACCACTTCCAGCCAGACCCGCTCTGTTCTCTCAGTGACGCCGATTTACTTTTTGGGAGGCACCATAGGGTTTGGTTTCCCCGGGAGGAGCGATGGACAGACCCTGCCCCGACTGAGCCGCCCCACCGCTATCCCGGCTCCACTGCAGGCAGTGCCGTGGTGTGGGAGATGGCACGTTGTTTTTGTATGATAGAATGTTGTACCAAAGGGACACACCTCAGGACCCTTGACATAAAATAGGCTTTTGTTGTTAAAGAACAGAGTATGCGTATTTTTGAGAGAGGAGACTGGCTGGGTGTTAATTTGTGTGCTATCATGCCTTGGGGAGATCACTGGAGGGAGGATGGGCAACCAAAGGGAAAGGCTGTAAGACACATCTGCACCCAGAGCTGCATAAGAAGCAGCAAACTGATCTGGCAGATATATGGCACGAGACACTGGCTTGGCAACCAATATGTGGATTCTGCTTACCTAGAGAGATGGACTTTGTCAACTACCTGGGGGATGTGTGCACGAAGAATGTGAACCAGGCAGCAGGGGAGAGACTCAGCGGTGAGAACTAGGAGATAGAAGAGCTCGTTGTTCTCACAGCAGGTGCTCCTGCTTGCAGCACACCCACCATCGCAATCACAAATTAAAACTTTTTCACAAAAGATCCGGTCTCTGAAAAATCCTCTGAGGCACTTCTCACAATGAGAGTGGCAGTCAGCGTTGTGACAGTCCGTTGTTTGGTGCTACAGCTGCTCTTTATCCAAAGCAGAAGGAAAGTGAAGAGTTGTAAATGCCTTTTGATAAGATCCCCACAAGGGCCTATTAAGGACACTTAATTTTGCTCCTCAGTTACTGTTGACATAAGAGCCAAACAGGAAGAATCATTAAGACGACATCAGCTATTTCCCAGGTGGAACAGCCACATTCCAAATAGCAGCTGTGGAGCAGAGAAGAATGAGTGGACACCAGCTCAGCAGGCGCTGCACAGAAAGGCATGGGCCACACGAGGCTCTGAGCTGCACTGCTCAGTGCTGTCCTGCTGCTCCACCAGGAAACTGTTCAGTATCATGTTAGGAGCTGAGACCCAGCAGCATCTGAACCAGAGATTCTGCACAAGCTGGGACCTGTGGTGGCCAAGATTTATCTCCCAAGATGTTCAACTGCAGCATCGCTGGTCCCCATGTTATCATTGCCATCGTTTACTTATGTTTAAAAAGGGGCCCCAGGACTCACACTTTGTCCTTCAAAACTGTTCCCTTATGTTACCATCAGCATCTTTCAAGCAAGCCCAAAGCGACACAGTGGGGCTGCAACCATGACAGATACCAAGGAAAGCCCCTCAGCAAGCACTGTGTGCAGTAACAAAATGGCTGGAGGGGACTGGCTCAGGTTACTGCTCTGTCAGTGCCTACATGTATATATTCGCCTCCTAAACACACTACTCATTCCCTCTGTGGCTCCCTCTGTGAACTCCCATACATTACCTCAGAACAGACTGCTGGTGTGATGAAGACATTCTTCTCTCAGAGCCACCTCCAGGAGCTTTGTAGGTGGCACGCTGGGATAGAAGACTGCATGCACTGACTCACTGCTCACTCTGCAAGCCATATAGAAGTTACTTCAAAGCAGCAGAGGCAGAAGCAACAGGCTCAAGGCAAGAGAGTGAGAGGCCCTGGGTTGTATTTCCTCCCGGAATTGGATTCCTGCTCGAAGAGGTGTTTGCTCTCACTGGAGTCCCCACCACGGGGCCACTGCCCCAGACAGCTCCCATATCTGCTCCCCACACCCACGCTTTATTTCCGCTTCTCTCTTGGGCACAGTGCAGGTAATTCCTTTCCTCTGATTCACACGTTCCACCCCCAGTTTTTCTTTTTAAACATACATAAAGAGCGTGACCATATTTTAAAGCCCTCTGTCCCAAAGTGCCACTTCTTGGGAGATGTGCCACCCGAACATGGAATCTCTCACTCTTTACTGGGAAACCCACTGGCTGCAGACAACGCTGTCCCTTGGGCAGGTGCACAGTGGGAGCAGCTGTGGGGGGCTCTGGACTCCCAAGTGTTCTGTGCAAAGCCACATCTCCCATCATCCTCAGCAGTGCCAAAATCCGCAGCTGGATCTGCAGCCCCATCTGGATCAGAGATACCACCAAAGAATCAGGCAGAGCGCTGACAAACAACTCCAGAAATCCGTCAGCCCACCTGTTCCTTATCACAGCTCTGGTTATGATAAGGAATGACCCTGATACTGACAAGGAACAGCACAGTGTTGCCGATGCCAGCAGTGTTGGGCTCACTGTTGCAGGCACAGGATGCACATGAGCACCTCCTCACCCACTGCAGGGCATGAACACAGGCAGTGATGCAGCACAGTGCAGTCAGCACATACCCAGCCCTACAGGAGCAGTGGGGTTTCCCCTGCAGAGCCGTTCCCTGAGCAGAGGGCTGTGCTGTGCCAGACATCGGCGGTGCTGTGGCGGAGCCCACACATTCCCCTGGCACAGAAATACCTCGATGTGGGCTGAGCTGTGTGAACACTCCCATCCAAGCAAGCACCTGCACTGTCACCAAAGGCAAACAAGGAGTAAAAATAGCGCTGCAATCCCTCACTGCTGTTGCTCTGTATTCCACAGAGGGGCTCTGGGGTAAGCAGTGCTGACAGCATCACCAGGATAAGCCCCATCATCATCAGGCCCCAGCACCACAGCAGGCTGCTAATATGGGCTATGGAGGGCTTATAAAGCAAAACGGGATTGAAAAGGGGGGAAGAACTGTGTTCCAAAAAGCTTAAAAGCTGGCATTGCATTTCTGCTCAGAGGCAGAGTGCTGAGCCTGCCCAGAATGTTAGTGGTAAAGCAGCAAGGTCTGAAGCCAGAAGGAACAAGGCAACAATGAAGAACAACCCTGGTACCAAAGCACATACACAGTCCTCTGCAAGTCTTTCTCTCATGCCATCTCATTCCATTGCGACCTGCATGGTTTGGCAAGACATTGCCAACTTCATCGAGACTTCCCTTTCCCAAACCACTGCCAGCACTACTGCTGCCCAGGCACTGGGGAGAATGGGGCAGTGCCTGCAACCTCAGTGATGGGGGAACCAACAGGACCCCTGCAGGCCCTGCCACAGTCCCCATTCCTTGAGCTGAGACCACTTCTCTCCTGGCAGTCAGAGGCAGGGGAGCAGATGGGTTCTTCCTTGCTGCTCCCAATCCTGGGCCTCCTGGGCCACTCCTCAGCACAGCATTTGTTATGGCACAGAATGCAATGCAGACAGCACTGCATCAGTGAGGATATATCAGTATATCCCCTCATGCACTACTGGGTGTGGTGCTGCACGAGGCTCCTCGTGGCAGAGGTACAGCAGCAATCTTCTCGACATGGAGCTGGCACCAATGTCTCTAAAGATCAGTAACTGCTGGCAGTGTTTGCTCTTTACCATGCAAACACTGAGCAGAGACAGCACTTCCTAGGCTCCATCTGCCGCCATGCAACATCAGCTCCTGTTGTTGTTTACTTGGAGGGGTGAAGGCAGAAATATACAGCAGCTGGATGGGTAGTCGTGAAGTAAAAACGCAGCAGGAGCAAAGCAGAACCGAGCACGTGATGCCCTGCAAAATGTGTGCCAGCTGTGCTGGGACAGCAGCAGGCAGAAGGGCTGACCCTGCCTTTGTGCCCCACTCAGCAGAAGGTTGGAACTCTGCTGCTGTGTGGGCAGAAATAAGAAAACCTGAGCTGGTGTCTGCACAGAGCCCACCAGCTGCTGCACCTGTAGAGGTGATGGCCATGCCCACGTCAGCTTTTGCCATTTCCTGCAGTGCTATCCCAGCAGCCTGACCAGGCACACAGTTTTCAGTGCTCAAAGCACGTGGCACAGGGACTCACGTGCCATTGCATTTCACTGACCTTAGAATGATAATCACAACACCCAGGGTTAGAAGGGGCCCACAGGGACCATCTGATCCATCTCCTGACTCCACACAGCACAGTGGAGTAATGGGGAAAAATGCATTTCAACATCATTTAAAACAGAATTTACAGATGTGCACAGTTCCACATCATCTTGGCAGCATCGCAGTAACAGGAAGAGCAGCACTGCATATTCCAAACCAGCAGTGTGCAGCGGCGCTTTGCAGCACAGTTACTCATCAGAGAGGGCCCTGTGTCTGTGCTGTGGCACATACAGTCCCTATTTAAGGACTGCAAAAGTTCCACAGCAGACAGCCTGCATGACATGCAGGTGGGCTGCACTGAGCTGCTGGGAGGGCTCTGCTGGGTCAGAGCTGAAGCATTCTGAGAAAGCTGCAAGTGTTTTTCTTTTGTTAATGTTGTTTTGTTGTTTGTTTAATTACAAAATTAACATTCTCTTAAGTGTTTGCACAGCAGCTGATGCAGGAAAAATAAAAGCTCACTGCCCAGACTGCCCTGGAGCTGCCAGGCCCCTTCCCCCTCAAGATGCAGAAGCAATGAGATCAAAGAGTAAAACCCAGCAGGGGCACAAGAGAAAACCCCTCATCCCAACTGTTCCAGACAGGGAAACCAGAGCTGAGTAAGCAAAGCAGCATTGGTTTAGCCAGGGGAAGCAAAAGGCTTCAGTTCCAGAGCTGAGTGCTAACCAGAACCAAGACCTCAGCAGCCATACGGCCTCCCCTCAGGCTGGGGAACAACAGAGCAACATGAAAGCAGGATGCACGAAGGTTGAGCTGCCCTCCTATAGCAGTTCTCAGCTCTGTGAATCATCAGAAGCTTAAGTGCATGAAGTAGCTTTCACACCAGTGCACAAAACCACACTGCAATGGAGCTGTCTTCCTACAGTCCATTAATTCCCAAAAAAGCCAGGAGCTGAGTTGCATTACTGTAGAGAGTTCTACTGTCAGTAGTTCCCTTTTACAGGGATAGGAGAGAATCTAAAAAAAAAATGTTCACAGAAGCCATGCAAAGCATCAGCACTAAACCTGTATTTGTCTTTCTCTCAGAGGAGGCTGCCCAGGTCATACCTTGGGACAACGACTCCTTTTTGCAGCCTGTCTCTTCCTCTCAGGGGAACAGAGATGCACACGTGCACCTTTATGAGCAAGGATGGTCCCAGGCAGTCCCTGCAGCCCAGCACAGCCTCATGAGCACACCCAGGCACAGCTGTGCTGACTTTGCATCATGCTAAGAGATGCAGTAGCCGCCTTCTTTTATCCTTATTTCGCTGGCTGCAGCAGGTGCTGCTTGTTGGCTGGCATTGGGCTCATCGCACTTCAATGCCCAAGCCTATCATAAAAACTGTACTTGAGATGTCTGCTTATGGGGGGTTGTTGCCTTCTCCTTTCCAGGTTTGCCTTTCTTTTGAGGGGAGGAGGGGAGAGTTTGGAGCCAATCTGTATAGCAGCACTTTAAGAGGGGATTTCACGGATGTTTGTGCTGACTATGCCAGCCCAGTTCCCGGGGTCTCCCCTTGCACGGATGTTATGTGGCAGCCACTTGGCTCACTCCTCTGTCAGAGCACATATTTGTGTGGGCAGCATGTGGTAACCATAAAGGCTGCAGAGCAGTGTCACTGCTGGGCACGGTGATGTGCTGCCTTGAGACACCTCCAGCACTGTGCTCGTCCTTCAAGGAAACGGCAAAGCTGCTGAAACTGAAATACAGTGTGATGATGGAGTGACCGAAAAGAGAGGAGGGGTAAGTGTGTTCTGCACTGTTCCTGATGAAGCAGCACGCGTCTGCGCAGGTGGGGGCTGGACATGTTAAATTCAATGAGTTTTAAAATCCCTTCAGGTTCTGGGACTTTAAAGGTCAGACTTTTTTTAGGGATGAATACTCCAGACTGAGGAAAGAATGGATGTTTCAGAACTGTACAATTACTGACATTTGAAAGTTTGTGCACAGATACAGCAGTGGTTACTCTAACTTGAAAGGATGACGTTACTTCTAATATAACTGAAAAATAAGGGGCTGCAAGGTCATTAATCTGCTGTGAGATGTCTACACCAGGTGCTGACAGCAGCGTGCTGCATTCCTCCTTATCTCACGCATTTCTGTCTTTGTAGCCTCTTTGGGAGCATGTTTGACATCTATCATTGTTGCCTTGTGTCAAAGCGGAACCAATCTGCCTCAGATAGCATGTCTATATGAGAATTTAGAGAACTCTTCTGGAAAGTGTGTGGTACCTCAGGAGGTGCCCAAGGGTTGAAGGCTTCCACTGCCCCAGCACCGCCGAGCACCGCTGCTGGGTGGGACTGAGTAAGGAGAGGACAAGATAAGGATTAACTCTTGTTTAGGAATGTAGGTAAGCAGGATGTGTGGTCAGATAAGAAAAGGACATCTGGAAACTCTGTTGCAACATTACACAAGGAATGGGTCAGGATCGGATTACTTCTGTCAGAGACTATGGGTCTTCTCCCATGCAAAGGAGACCCCCACTGCTCATGGCGGAACCATATGTTGATAAGTCAGGAATATAATGAATATGTATGCGAATTCCACTGATTGTGTATTCGTTCGGCCTATATCTGTACCAAGCTTCTTCCTTACATTGGGCAAGATAGGTGGAAATATCCCCCTTGCACCCAGTGCCTGCGCAGCAGTGATTAAAACACACCTGCTTCAAAATCTAACTTTGGGTTGTGGAGTCTGATTCCACGAGTCAGGACCACAGGTACACAGCTGGCAGCGCCCACTGCCCTGCAGCCAGCAGCCACACTCCGTGGTGCTCCAGAAGAGCTCTGGGCCACCTCCCCTGTATGCTGTCCATGCCTGGGAGCTGCAAACCCTGCTGGGGATTCTCCATGTCTGCTTGGCTTTATTCACAGATCAGGCTGTTTTGTTTTTGTTTTTCATAAAATTGCCAATATTAAAACTGTGTGTTTGATCTCTTGGTTTAAGTCTTCATCACTGCAGGAAAAGGAGTTCCTTGTGTCTGCTGTCAGTGAGCTGCAGTTGTGGCAGCTGAAGAGCCACCTTCAGTGCAATGCAATATTGGGAACATCCACTTCAATGACAGCAAAAAAAAGTGGGGAGCTGTTTCCACATTCCCATACTGTTCTCAGAGTGTTCATCACTCACTTGGTCAAAAAACACTTTTGGAACATTTTGAAGCTACCCATGGCAAAGGTAGGAGGCGGTTCCTGCCCTCCTGGGCCATGAGCTGCCCCCAGACCCCTGCAGGGATTGCTCTGCTGGCTGCTGCTATGGGGGGGGGGGGGGGGGCAGCCTGGGGGGCCACCTGAAGTGAGAGCTTTGAAGACATTGAAAAATATAGAAAGAAAAAAAATGTTGTTCAAAGAGTCTGCTAAACTCAGTCTTGTTTAATAGCAAGGAAGCACCCTCGACACCCACAGCTGCTCTCTGGTCCGTGCCTCCTCAGAGCTGTGTGCAGAGCTGTGAAGATGACGCTGTCATGGATGCAGCAGGACGAAGGCTTACGAGGAGGGGCATAAGGAACAGGAGGCTCACAGTGCAGAGCAATGCTCCCAGAGGCGCTCCTGGCCCATGCTGCAAACCAGCTGTGAGCCATCAGGGCCACACCACAGCAAGCAGAGCTGCACCCACTCCCTTGGCTGCAGCACACATGTGGTGAGGCATAAAGGAAGGAGGCCTGTGCCAATGCAAGGGTACAGCCCGAGGCTTCAGCAAGTGATGTGCATGTGGAGCATGGCCAATGCAGATAGGAATCCCTGCTGCAGATCTGTTCCAACCTGGGCTGCCCGCAGACAGTCCTGAGCTGCTCAAAGGTTTCCTTTTTCTCTGACTACAAATTTTTATTCAACTCATTTTTCTCCCACTGAAAAAAAAAATAAAATAAAAACAAACCAAGACACAACAACAGCTGAACAGGACTGTGGTAGGTCTGCAGATTTCTGCAAAAGAAGAGTTTAATTCCTGAGCAGCTCTCCCTGGTGCACCACTGGAGTGCAGGAGCTGAGCATGGGCACCAAGGCAGCCACCAACCATCCTCACCGAGGGTGCTTTGGGCAGTGGTGACTGGGCTCAACAGGGCTGCATGCTCATCTCTTCTACCCACTCAGATTTCCACTGTCTTCAGTGCCTGCAGATGCATTGTCCTGAGCATGTGCTACTACTGATGCACTCCTTGCTCTGCTGGGCACAGGGGTGGCTGTGAGCACTGCCCAGCCCTGGGGGACATCAGAGGTCCCTGCAGCCCATGTTCCTCAGCCCGTGTCCCACCAGCCACTTGCACCAGCAGATACAGGCAGCATTGGCCATGGCAGCACCTGCTGGGGTAAAGGCAATGCTGCTGGTGGCCCACTTACTTTGGGCTTTCTCAGCTGCCAACATTGGTTTGACTCTTCACTAAGCATCCAAATCCTATCTTTCTTCAGCAGGTCATCTTTGCTTGTTGGTGTGATGCTATTCCTCCACCCTCTTACTGTACAGATGGAATGCCATTAAGCCATCGTGGCTGAAGCCGTCCCCTGTTGTTGGTCCAGCAGCAGACTGCTGATGACAGCGTGCAGCTGGCGCACTCTGCTCCATAGACATTGTAGGTATTTTTGCAAAACCTGATTCACAACCTCAGCGAATCTGACCACAGTGACACACAGATTTCTAACTAATACTGAGCTGACAGGTGGAACTTACCTTGACAATTAATTAAAAGGACATAAAAAAGAATCAGCAAGGGAAAAGCACATCCACTATGTGCATGAAAGCTTGAAATTGAAGTCATCAAATAAGAGTAATAACACAGCATTAATGGGAAACAAAATCCTGAGAGCTGATACAGACTTTGCAGGAAGAATGTTGAGTTTGTTGTTTTATAAGGGCTTAAACAGCTCTGCAGCCCAGTGCAGAATGTCCAGAGGAGGAAAGCACCTCTCATTCCTTCCCTGAATCACACTGCACACTGCTGGGCTGTCCTGCAGCCCGGGCTGCCATCTGCTTCCTGGGAGAAAGGGCAACAGTGCTGCAAGGCTGGGGGAGCACCTGCATCTGCAAGGCGAGAGCAGTTGGTGAACTGTTTTCATCAAACGTATTTTTGAAAAGTGGTTTGTTTTGAGCTCATCCCTTTCCAGAAAACCCAACTGCTGATTACAATCACCTGCTGTGGCTGTAATCCATGTAAATTCAGGCTGTGTGCAGTGCCAGAAAAACCTCAGACAACTATTGCCATGAGTCCAATTCCCGACCATGCTGCCAAGTGTCCCCTTAGCAGACCCACACTGCCTTCCTGCAGGGTCCCACCCCAACCATCGCCCCTGGCTCTGGAGGCCAGACCCGGTGTCTCCTGCACACTCCCAGCCCCAGGGTGAGCCCCGTACCCACTGCGCAGCCCAGCAGCTCCACAGCCCATCCAGGGGCCTCCAACCTGCCCAAGACAGCCTCATACAGAGCCCATGGTGCTCTGGGGGCAGCTCGGAGCAACCTGGGGAGATGCAGTTGTCCCTGTGTGACAGCTGCTGCTGTGACTAGTGCTATTGTGAGCCTTGGGAGGTATGACAGGGCAGCAACATCAGTGGCCCTACTGACAACACACAACACAGACCAGCTGTCCTGCAGAAGCCACGCTGAAGCTGGCTGATGAGTTGTGGTGTTTGCAGAAGTGACAATGATGTCTGGAAGCCATATAAAACTCTTAGTGAGAGGGAAGGAAAGCAAAGCTCTCAGTCCTGTTTGAGAAGCGAGATGTGATGGGAGGACCCAGCAGTGCTGCACAGGATGGCAGGGGCTTGCAGTGCTATGGGTGGGAGGGCTGCAGCTCTCCGCTCAGCCCCTGGCTGCCCCCATGCTCCAACCCCACAGTGCAGGGCATGGTCGGCATTGCAGGACTGTGCGGTGCCAGCACCCGGCCGCAGTGGGCATCGCTGCCCCGAATCAGCCCAGTGCCAGCTCCGTTGTAGTAAAACATTTATTTGTTACAGTGATGTAAGCTACCATGGTTACAGTTTGTGAACTCACCACTGGCAACGTCTGACACAAGCGGTACTGCAGCTGTTGCCACCCAAGTTTTCATCGTTAGTTTTATAAAAACCTCAGACACCAGAAAAAAAAGGTATTTAGACTGAATGTGGCAGATGGGGATGGGGAATCTGTGAGCTGGGAAGGAATGTTTGTCCGACACCGCCGACCTCCAAAGCCTCTTGGCCTCAGCTGTGACTTGAAGAAATTGTCTGGGCAGTGTGAGCACGGTGTGACATCAATCCTTGGTGCACTGGGATCGCTTTGTTTTCTGCCGCGTAACCACGTTGGGGCAACTGCTTTCAGGGAGTGCAGCAGTGTGGGCGTCCTTCAGGTCAGCCCCAGCTTCTGTGCAAAGAGAGAACAGAGACAGTGAGGGTAGCCCACAGTGCCCAGCACCGTGCTGCAACCACCAGACAGACTGACTGACACAGACAGATGGACGGACAGAGGGATAGCAACACCCATGGCAAGGAATGGGAACATTCACTTCTCCACAATTAGAGAACTCCCCACTCTCTAGATTTGCTCCTGACTCCCCACAGGCAAAGCCCTTTTCTACAACAGCGATTTCACCTCTTTGCACAGTACTGGAAGTGTGCACAGAGGTGAAACACCAACATGAAGCAGTGGATGGACAGGAGCCCAGCGTTGGCCCTCGCCAAGCTTACATGCAAGTGAAAAGTCACCATGCAGAGAACGTGTAGCGTGTGCCCATCTGTCCCTGAGCAGCCACACTGTTGGTCTTGTCCCATGGGAGTGTGGGGACCTGCAGCTCCACAGAGCAACTGCAGCCCTGCACCTCGCTGCTGCCGGCCTTGCGGCCCCACTTACCTCTCAGCACCAGATACAACCAGGCCTGCACCCAGCGTGGCCATGGCTTGCTGCAGGACACAGCTCTCCAGCTGTTTGCAGCCACGTACCAGGGCCTGCAAGACTCCCTGCCCACCACCCTCGGCCCAAGAGAGCATGGGGAGAAATGAGCTGTACTGGAACCATGACTCTTTTTCTCATTTTCCTGTCCAAATTGAATTCCTGTTCAAGACATGCACACGCACACATCCCTGTGATGCAGGGAGACCCAGGCAGCTCCAGGTCCCGTGCTCCCCTGGGCTGCAGTGCTGCTGTGTGCCCAGAACGCAGTTCTATGGCAATGCTCTGCACCCAGCAGTTGCCTGTGTGGCTCCACAGTGTCAGGACATACTGCAGCACCATCGCCACATCACTAATAGCCCCAGCAGCTCCCAGCAGGTGCGTGCACCCCATACACAGTGCAGTGCACAGTGAACGTTCTCCTTGCCACTGCTCTCCATCTCAGCACCACTCCTGAGGGGCTCTGCAGGGCTCTGCAGGCCAGGGGGACCCAGAGGTGCCACCAGCCCTTCCCAGACGCTGGAAGTCCCAGGGACAGCACTGAGCTAGCACTGACCTGTCCCTGCCTGCAGACTGGTAACAATCCATATCAACTGATAACAGCTGTCAGCAATCTGAAGGCTGATACCAACCGAGTAACAACTTCAAATGACCTGGCAGACGTGGCTTGTTCCAACATGACAGAGGCAGCAGAGCTCATTCTGTTTATTTTCATACAGACAAAGCTTCAATATCGTCTCTCTGCAACCAACAATTTGCCGTGTTTGCTTTTTTCTTTTTTAGATTCTTTCCTTGCAAGCTAAGCTTCCTTTTTGCCACAGCATCAGCCTTCACGCCTGGCTCTTGTGAGTAAATCAATGGCATTAGCACTCACTATCAGCAAGATCAGAAAGCTCTGCCTTTTGGCTCACATTACTGATGCAAAGTGTGGGTGCTTTAACCCATTCCAGACTCCCTACCCTGCACACTTGTGTTCCATCCATGCTGCCATGAAAGCAATGCCACGACCACATCCAAGCAGACAGTCAGAATACGGCACGTTCGTTCTTATTTCCAGCGCTGCCTTTGTCCAACACTCAGAGCATGCATGCACAGTGCAGCACAGCTTGGCAGCAGGCCCAGAGCCACTGTCCCCGCCTGCCCTGCAGTGCTGCTGTTCCTGTGTGCCCTGGGGATGTGCCAGTGGTGACGGTGCTGCGGTGCAATACTTACCTGGGGCTGCCACTGTGGGTCCAGGCACCCCGCACAGGTGAGGTGGCACAGCCATGGTGCTGATGCTCTTTTAGCAAAGCTCTGATGCTCTGGCTGTTAACATTGGTTACATACAGGAAAAGGGTTTCTGCATACAGTAAGACCATTTTCCTTTAAAATGATGGTATGTGGCCACGAGCATCACACTGTGACAAAAGAGCACGCTTGTGCATCTGAACAGAGGGCAGGAGACGCTGCTGCAGCACTCAGCAAATGCAGGGGCAGCTCAGTGCAACCCCTGTATCTGTGTCACAGCCAGCACTGAACTAAAATGCATGCAGAAAAACGTCTGCAAAGAGAAAGCATTGGATGCATGGTTTCAGTAAGCAGGACCCTATTGATTTTGCTGTGATTTGTTTTTTTTTTTTTTTCAAACCAGAACTTTGACCTACCTTAAAATTACTTCCTAAATTACCATGGGAGAGGCATTGTGTTATTCTGTTACTGCTGCTATTGTTCCTTTTAGAGGGTGAGTGCACATCACTTGTTACAACAGCACCTTAAAGGAACAGGACAGTACATTTTCTTGAGATACTGTAAGTCTGACAAATGCTGCCACTCTGCAAGCAGTACCTCCAAGGCTCCAGTTTCTCCCAATTAGTGAGAAGCAGTAGTAAATGACAGCAGCTGTGACCATTACTTCTGCTTGTTGGGTCAATCATGAGGATAAACACCCACTGCCTCTCTGCGTAGCACCTGCTGCGGCTCAGGGTGCATTTGCAGATGGTGCAGGAAGAGCCACGCTGTGCTTTTTCAAGGACACATGAGCAGTGTGTGCTGGCAGCAGCGGGACACGGGGACAGGCGGCTGCAGGACACACAGACACAGGGACAGCCGGATGTGGCAGAACTGTCATCCACCACAGCTTGGGCTGACATTACTCAGAACTGCAACATGCAGGCACAAGGTGGTGACCGGCAAAGTTCTGGTGTACTCTGAGAAATGCCAACATCTCTGTGCTGCACGAAGCAGAGCTCAGCCCCCAGCAGCTCCACAGGGTGCAGCGATGGCTGCAGGAAACCACTGGGCCCAGCACTGGCACCGTGCTGCACAGTGGACACGACTGCTGGCAGGGCTTCACCACAGGAGAATGGGAATGGGCCCTGCCATCACCTGCTGTTCCTGCAGGGCCCTGTGGGATGTGTCCCTATGGTGACACACAGCAAAGTCCCCATGGGACAGCACTGCTCTGCAGCACTGGGGGCATCGCCCACCCCAATCACGTCCCCATGCCCCAACGCCTCTTCTGCTCATTACTGCAGATCTGCACTGGTGCCTGGGGAGAGTTTTCCTGCGAACCAGAGCACATTGGCAGAAATAAAGCCACATTTGCACCCAGAACTGAACAGTACCATATATTCACTGTCAAAAACATGCCCAGAATATCAGCAGAAAGGCAGCACAGAGAACAACTAACACAACCAGCTTTTCACCCAACAAAACCCTGCTTCTGCATCCAAACACAACTTGAAGCAGCCCTCTTTAACAGAACGAGTGTGCTTTCAAAAAAGGGTTAGGAGTGGATTTAAGAAACACGTAAGAGAAAGCGTTGTGTCAGAAATCTTAGTACAAATAAACATATTTCTGTTTTTTTTTCTCCTTGCCTGGTGCTTGTGAAACACAGAGACCCTCCCACAAGCAAAGTGTTGGTGACTGTTTTCATAGAGCATGAGCAGCAAGGTGCCAGCCAGGTGCAGCACTCTGCCTTAGGGTGCTGCACACTACATCAGGGTGCTGCACACTCATTCATCCAGCCCAAAGGGGTTCATCTCAAGGACAGCAGCTCCTGGCTGCCCACTCCCCTCCCCAAGGCCTTCCCTGCATGCCAGCACTGCGTGACCACAATGGGGTAAAGCCACATCTGGGATTCTTACATCAGTGTTTTGGTTTCCAAAGAATTAGAAAATTTCCAGCACATCACTGAACAAATACTTCAGTGTCACTCTTCTGACCAAGAGATATCCTGGCACTTTTTTCTGCAACTATCTGCTACAGCTCTGGTTTTGCAGAACAGAAAGGACAGAAGATTTGCCCCTTCCCAAGGCTTCCCACACTTGGAATGAGCCGGTCCTGAACAAGTTGGAACATCCTGCTGTATGTTCACCCCCGTGGCAATGGCACAGAATGAACACGCTGTGCACACCCAGAGGATGCTCCTCTCCGATGTGAGCAGAGCCCTAAAGCCACCCAGGTCTGCAATGTTAGCGCAGAGTTAAACAAACACGGTGACATATGGTCCTTCTAAGCTGCTTATACAAACGTACTGCAGATAGATTACTCAGCTTCAGTGTTTAGAAAATCGATTCCTTTGAGTAAGAAATGAAAAATATAAAAATAATCCCCCCCCCCCCGAAGCTATTAATAGTTGAGCACTTTCACAAAACATCAGACACACGTCCAGTTTTAGACAACACACAAAGCATTTCCATTTGATGTTTTCAAAACGCACAATTAGGACAAGTACCTCAGCAGAGCACACAGAAAGGTGCCTCCTTACCCATCGTAAGGTGAAGGTACCGGCTGCAGAGATCCAGCTCCTCCAAGGACCATTACCCCCCTTTGCCCAGATTCACCACGCCTTCATTTTCAACCTTGCACAACTTGGACAAACACACGGCTAGCTCTGATGGTGCGCTATGAGCTTCTTTCTGTCCGTACGCCCCCCTCTAGAAGATTGTGGTCTTCCAGAGAAATCTGGAGGGATTTTTTTTTTAGCTTTTCCAGCAGGAAACAGGTATTCTAATTTTGGTGCTTCGTTTCCTTTCTGGTCTCTGTACTTCCAAAGGGAAGAAAAAGGGCTTTCTAAAAAAGAAACAGCCTCTTCCTTCCCTGCTCTTTCCAGCACCACCTCCAGCTCCCGGCTCCTGCAGCCACTGGAGCACAACCACAACCCGCAGGCTCTGCACACCAGCCCTGAGCGCGGTGCCCTGGGGATGCAGGAGACAACTGTCCCACACCGGCCCTGGGCCCAGCACTGCGTGTGCGTGTGCCTGAGAGCCAGAGCACCTGCACACAGCCGCTGGGCTGTGCTTCCTCCAAGCACAAGCACGCAGAGTGTAAAATTTAACTGTTCTATCACTTTAGTGGTCACAAAGCCCGTATAAAAAACCAGTATTTAGCATCTGAGAATGCACTGAGATGGCTCAGTTAAGCTGTCTTTGATTTAAATGTGATGACCATATGAGTTTAATTAGTATTAATTTTCAAATTTTCTTCAAAATGAGCAGAGCAGCAGAAGCACATTTGTCACCCTCACAACAGGGGTGTTTGAGCTGTTACCAACTATTGCCATATGCTCAAGGCTGACATCGTGGCCTGACAGCATCCCAAGGGCACGACAGCCAAGCAGCACATCATTGCTGAGGTGTGAAATCTCCCAGCCACTCTGCTGTGCGCAGGGACTACCGATGCAAACCACAGTGCTTACAGGAGATGGGCTCCTAAAAGCCTGGAACGAGTGAGGTCACTGCCCCCAGCGCTGCCCTTGTCTCTGCACACTGCCGCCCCCCACTTCCCACTGTCTCGAGGTGCTGGCACACACAGGAGCTCAACACATTCCATTTCCACATCGCAAAGCAGGGAGCAACCGATCGGGCACCGGTCCTGTTGGAAGGCAGCGGTGTTCCCAGCCGTGCACCGACACTGCGGCGCGGGACAGGAGGGGACCCTCAGCCCAGCATCCCCTGCACGCTGCTGGGCGCCCCGGGCAGTCACCGCCAGGCTGGCTGGGTGTACCGAGTGAGTATTTTATTTTACACAAGAGAACAACACAGCGTTGTTGTTTCTGTACAGCATCTGCCTAAAAACAAAGGCAACACCATTATCATGGAAAAGAAATATACAGTCTGACCATTTTAAAAAATATCATTTTACTGATTGATCCAGAAGTGGTTATTTGTTAGCTTGGAGGAAATTTCATTTCCTTTATAAAAGGCTTTTTCTGTGAAAACTCTCTCTTGTGTTTTCTGCTACCGCAGAACCAGGAAGCCAGTCCTAGAGCAGGGAAGGCACTGGTGCTGTTTCATGCTTTTTTTCACCCCTTAACCTTTTTTTTTCCCCTTTTTTTTTTTTAAACTCTGAATGTTGCCTTCTGTTTGGATACTAAATAAAACCAAATGGAAACTAAACAAAACCCTGTGTGCACTGGGTGGCTTATAGAGAACCCCGCATGGACAAACCATCACTCAGTGAGACAACAGTGGACTTCCAAATCCAATTCCCCAGGAGAGGGAACTTCACACAACGTTTGGCATTTTGTTTGTCAGAGAAATAAAAAGTAAACTTAAAAAAAAACCCCAAAGGCAGGTCACACAGTGCTTTCCAATATCCACTCAGAGCTCGAGAACGTCGCTGTTCCGCCCTCCGCGCCGGAGCGGCCCGCCTGCGCCAGCATCCCATTCATGGAGAGGCTGCGCCGGGAGCACAGCCCCGCGTCCTGCTGGCAGCGGCACAGCAGCAGCTCGCCGCCCAGTGACAGCCTGCGCTTGGCTCTGGACGTGGTGGCCGGCAAGGTGAGGAACTTACTTGGCTTGGATTGTGCTCTTTTGTACGTGGGGACCCCTTTGTCAGAGTCGGGGGGACGGCTAGCTAGCTGCAGAGCAGTGGAGTTATTTCTGTTAGTGTTTTGGGACTCGATACTCATGGCAGCTTCACTCTGCGGCTCGCTGCTGGGCTTTGGCCCCGGCTTCCGCTTCGGCTTCTGGGCAGCGGAGGTGCCGGCGGCCCACGCGTGAGGAGAAGGCGAGGTAGTGGTGGCCTCCGGGCCAGGGCTGGGCTCCGGTGAGGGTCCGGCGCCGTCGCTGGCGGCCCGGCAGCACTGGGCGGCCTCCTCGTGCCCCACCGCCTGCTTGGAGGCAGACTGGGACAGCGCCCCGCCGCAGCCCTGCACCTGGGCCCCGTTCGTCTGCGAGTAAACGTTGCTGACCTTGGTGGCCTTGTGCTGCCCGTTGTTGTTGCACACCTTGTACCGGATCATGAGGATGATGATGAACACGAGCACTGAGGCCACGATGATCCCGCCGATGATGATAATCATGGTCCCGCCCAGGAACTGGGACTGCATGAAGTGGCAGCGCACGTAGTCCTGCTCGGTGGTGAACTGCGTGCAGCCCACCACCCTGGTGGCGGTCAGCGAGGTGATCCCATCGTCGTAGATGGCCAAGACGCACAGGTCGTACATGGTCCCAGCGGCCAGGTTGTTCACCAGGAAGGTTTTGCTCGTGGGAGGTATCATCCTGGGGGCGAGGACATTGGCGTTAACAAACCCGTGCTGCCGCAGCCCCCTCCCAGCCCACCTGCCAGAGCCCTCCCCTGGCAGCGCAGTCCTGGCCCTGGCAGCAGGCAGCACCACGCTCCCCCCACACAGCTTGTCTGGACAGAGCCCTTCCCGAGAGCAACCGTAGCTGAAATTAAGAAAACAACAGTTCTGAAAGGTGTGACAGTTACAGCCCAGACTCAGAACAAAGCCACCCAATGCACAGTGCATGCACGCTCCCTCCTCCCAAGCAGCACCGCCACGCCAGCAGGGTGTGCTTGCAGAAACGTGTTTGCAGGCAGCACTGTCCCCGTGCTTCCATTAAACTGAGCGCGTTAAGATCCACTTAGCTCATCTAACTTCACAGTCCTTCTGCTAATCAGATTACTAAAGAGGATCAGAGGTCTGTTTTGGATTCTCTAGAAATAACCCAACCCACAGCCATTTCCCAATCTGCATTACCCCCTCCACCAGCCAAGAGCCGGGCTGTGGCCGGGTGGTGCGGGCTGACAGCCCTCTGAGGAGTGGGCAGAAAAAAGCTTGCACCAGCAACCAGTGTGGAGCAACGGGGAGGGGCTGGGCTGGGCTGGCGGTGCCATACCTGTACACCAGAGAGTCATCATAAGTGCCATTGTACTGGATCTGAAACATGCGTATTCCAGGTATGTTTCTTTGAAAATTGAATTTCAGCAGAGCAGTAGATGACGTCGCTTCAGCAACAACCACCTTCTTGTCTTGGCTGACTTTTGTATCCCCATTGCTGCTGCTTGCATTGGAGCCCGACTTGGTGGACGTTGAGATATCCGAGGAGCCAGGGTCAGGCTCATGGATGTGGTTAGTGCTGTTCAGCAAGTGAGGGAGTTTGATTATGTGCAGGTCCACCGTCTGCGTGGCTTCCCCTGCTGGGTTGGAAGCGATGCAGGTGAAAGAGCCCGTGTCCTTCACCGTTGTTATGAGGATGTCAAGTGTACCATTGTCATACACCACAGACCTTGTTGCGTTAGAAATAAGTTTGCCCTCAGGTGAAATCCAATGAATTGCTGGTTCTGGATCCCCCCGGGCCTTGCACCTCAGCGCTGCCCTTTGGCCCTCCAGCACCCTCAGCTCGTGGGTGTGCCTGGTAATGAGAGGAGGTTCGCACAGGAACTCCTCCTCAGGGATTGACCAGAAGTACCGGCCCGACAGCAGCTGGGGAGAGGCACACGTCTCCAGGTCGTCTTCTCTGGAGAGACGCCTCAGCCACAAGAGCTCACAGTTGCAATGCAAAGGGTTTCCACCAAAGCTTAACGCAAAAGTAGAGGGGCTGATAATTCCTGAGGTTGCCAGTACCTGAGCTCGCTGAAAGAGAGGATCAGGTGGTAGCTTCTGCAGTTTGTTAGACGTGACATCTAACCTGGTCATCTTGTGGAGGTGGGAGAAGGTCCCCTTAGGAATATGATCAATCATATTGTGGTCCAGACTGAGGGTGTGCAAGCTAACCATCTTTTCCACAGCATCCCAGGGGATGGTTTCCAGGTTGTTGTAAGACAAATCCAATTCCTCAAGAGCTAAAACATCATCAAAAGCTGTGGAAGAAATAAGAGTCAGCTGGTTGTTGTTAAGTATCAAGTGGTGAAGATTGGAGAGCCCACTGAACATGTCATTGGTGATCTTAGTCAATCGGTTGCTGTTCAAATGCAAAGCCCGCAAATTGCGCAAGTCAGCAAACGCGTGAGGTGTGATAAAACTGATTGTATTCCTGGACAGCGTCAGGTCCACGAGGCTGGTCATATTGGCAAAGTCTTTCCTCTTGATATTTGTAACAAAGTTGTCTGCCAGCCGTAATTCCACAGTCCTCCTGTCAATGTTTGGTGGAACAAATAAGAGCCCTTTCTTGGCACAAAGGGTCGCAAGGTTTGGAGACAAAATCTGACAAACGCAGCGCTTTGGGCAGATCTGAGCTCTCACTGCTATGCCAATGAACAGCAGAAACAAAAGCAGTTTTTCCATTGTAGATCAGGTTCACGAGCCTGTAAGGAAGAATAAATGTCTGTTAATGCCTGCAAGATTAGCAAGTATATCATAACAGAAATCATAAGAGAAGCAGAGGAAAACTGTCTATGATTAAATCATGAAACAGGCTCACAGAACAGAGTTTCTCTCTCATCTTATTACCAGATGTCTTATAACTGTCCATATCCTGACATGAAGGACAACTGAGATTTTTGTACGTATGCATACACACACATATATGCACATATACACATGCATGTGCAAATAACAGCGCGGTTTGGAAGCATCTGGTGGCTCTGTGCATTGCAGCAGTGGTGCCTTCAGAGCCCCTCCTGCTCGAGTTTGTGCCCAGGCTCCTCCAGCACCACCATCCCCACCACTGACCTTTCAAACTGATGCTTTGACCTCATGATCTGGAGTTATTTTATGATTATGCCATTTGCATACTGGAAAAAGGGATGTTTCATGTACGCTTTACTTGCTGAGCTGAAACCCTCAGTGACCTCTAAATCATGCAATAGGTTTATAACCATTTCTACTGAACATTTAAGCTCTTAATGCTATTTTCGGAATAAACCCAGAAGGGGCTAATTTTATGTCATTCAAAAAACAATAATGTGCACCAAGAAAAAAAAACATCAAGAAAACTCCTGAAAACAAACACCTGAATAGTAGTGGAATATGGGCTAATTTTAGAGCATTGCTGTTTCCCCTGATGCCACAGCAGCACCGCACTCCTATCCCAGAAACTCTGACAGTTCAATTATCCTTATCTTTTACACTGCTAGATCCAGGAACTGCACAGGGTACGAAAACAAGGAAGATAACAGCCATGCCCAGAGAAGTTAAATGCAATCATCTATCAGCAACTCTGTTAAGAACTCCACGAGGGCTACACGGCCCATTTCTGAACACCCCTTTGCCACCCGCCTCCACTGCAGCACACACCAGTGAACGGATGCAAAGCTGTAGCCCACGTTTGCCTCACTTCCAAAAAGTGAGATGTGGGCAGGAGCTGAACAACACGTGCGCGTTCTAGGAGAAAGGCTGTGCAGCAGTAAACACCTGGCTGCAGCAGGGCTGCACAGTGGAAATGAAACAGTCAGCTCCCTTTGGGACTGACAGAACTACTCGTACACAGAATACAGATACATCACAGAAACACAGAATCACAGAATCACAGAACAATTCGGGTTGGAATCTTGAATCTTCAAGGATATTTAATGTCAAAATAATAATTATTTCTCCTGCTGTCCAGCCATCCATGATCCATCTATGCTGCCATGCAAAAGTAGTTGCAGAAAATTGTTGTGAAAATGCCAGCCCCTAAAACTTGCTTTTCAGCACCACTATTTTTTTCTTTTGCTAATACTTTTCATGACTACGGATCCCAACCAGTAAGCCCTCATTAAAAAATAAAATAAAATAACATAAAAAAGAAGTCTTCAACCATCAGATTTAACTTAAATAATGACTAGATACATCACTGAAGGCACAGCCTATCATTCCTGTAGTTTTGGGAACCATCCCAAACCCCCTGGTGAAATCTCAGAACATATGGCTTCCTGATGAGTCAATCCATCCATGCTAACGTGCTGCAGGCTGCAGGCATTGCACTGCTGCGGCCCTACTGCCCCACCAGCACTGCACAGCAGGGCAGGGCACAGTGCCACGTGGGGCTCCTCCCCAGGGAGATGGCAGTACCTGGATGGGGACTCCCAGCATCCACCCCATGTCTGTCACATGCCAGCAACACTTGCTGAAGACAATCTGTATTTATCTGACAACTGGAAAAGGATATAAAAACAAATTTCCTTTTTACAGCCAGCTGAGAGTGCAATTTGTGTGCTATACAATCCAACACGGCATCAATTTATATGGGACTCCTTCAGCGAAAACTGGCCATTCTTGGGCTGTAAATGCACCAATTAAATTGGTTCCCTTCCCTGTTATCCTCACGGGAGGCAGCCCGCTCTTGTCAGGAGCTGTAAACTTTTAGAACGAAACCTTTTGCACCTCTGCTGGGGACAATTTTTTGCATTAATTGCAGCAGAAAGCAAACCTCCCGGGCAGCATTTACATACATTGGCAGGGTTACATTTCACACCTCTTGTGTCAGCATTGTACACGGGCATGGTTCTGCAGGTGCAAACAGGACAGTTCTGACCCTGACCAGAGGATCACAGAGCCCTGCAGGGGCAGCCTGCTCCATACGCCCTGAGCCTGCTGGGACCCCAAGGAGCCACCTCCCCAAGCAGGTGCCACTGTTCTAGATGGGATTTTCTATCTCACCATACATTTGGTTCACACAAACTCAAAACAGACTTCAAAGCTCAGCAGCATCCACAGCTGGATCACCAAAGGCCCTGGTCATCCCGGCTTGGGAACACCATCCTCACTTAGATTTGCTAACACAATACCACTAATTTAGATTTGTAGCTGTGATTAAGGAAATGTGCTCAGCACTTCTCAGTTTCAGCCAACACTATTTTCAGAAGTAGGCAAAATTAAAACAAAGTCAGCAAGGTGCGTTTTAGCACTGTAGAGGGCAAAGCTTCAGACAATTCTGTAAGACTCAGTGGACACAGTGTCAGAAGCAGACACAAATTCACAGCCTGCACACAGTGACCTCCATTCCTACACTGCCCAGACAGCAGGGACCCTCCTCACCCTTCCCAGCACCTGGGCTGCCCACACCAGAGGGAACCAAGCCCTCCGACCTCCCGTTCCATCCTCTGCACAGCAGATGCTGTAGCACACAGCTCTCCAGCTGACAGTGGGACACGCTGTGCCGACGGCCCTCCATCACTCCTGCTGCACGTGACAATGCAAATAAAATGCTGCCTCCTGTGCCTGTCATGGGAGCAGGCACAGACCCTTCCTATCAAAGGTTTTTCATCCTTAATTAATGACTCACTGCTGGAACAAGGCGGTAGCTGCCCTCTGCCACTCTGTGGAGCTGGCACAGAGACTGTAGTGCTCCCTCAGGGAGATGCCTTGTCCCTTAGCTGCAGCTGGGACCAGAACTTCCCCACAGGTGAAACCTGATGGAGGAGGGAAGGGTGACCTCAGACAAAGCAGAGAAGCACTACTGACCTGTGAGAGAACCCTCCCGGTAGGGCCGCCTGGTCAGAGAGGCAGCTGCCAGTGCCACAAGTGGCTGGTACTAGTGGACACCAGACCTCAGAGCAACACTGGGGACTGCTTCCTTCTTTTGTATTCCCAGGGACCAGAGAGGGAAGCCCAGAGAGCACAGACAGTGCATCCCATCTTGCACTGAGCAGCAGGCAGCACCCCTGTGTGGTTGCTGCCCCATCCCTGAAGATTTTCAGGCAAGGCTGGATCAGGCCCTGGGCAACCTGATGGAGCTGTGGTGTCCCTGTGCACTGCAGGGGAGTTGGACTGGATGGTTTTCAGAGGTCCCTTCCAACTCTAAGGCTTCTATGAGTCTATGACTTTAACCAGGGCTATGACTTTAACCAGGGCTGAGCTAGCACCAATAGGATCATTTAGCACCCTCCCAGGTCTATCAAGTCTCCCATGCTGCAGCTTGAGAAATGCTGTTGGCAGGTGCTGGGGAGAATGAAGGGAGCAGATAAAGGTGGGCGCATGACTCCCCTCCAAGCGTGGCAGCCATGAGAGGTCTGTCTTCATGCTCAGATGGCCCAACGAGACCCGGAGGTGCTGCAGGATCCTGCTGTTGCCAAGTACCCAACCGTTCCTGTAAAACTGTTCTTTATCATTCACAGAGTTTTTGTTGTTTTTTTTTTTTTTAGAAGTGTCAAGTAAGTTGCCATATAAATGCAGGCAAAGCTTAAAATAAAGCTGTGTGTTTGTACAAGTGCTCACAAGTGCTCTAAAAGCTGTGTGTCTTGCATAGATGAACTGGTATTTGCAGCTGAAGCACAGCACATACATTTATTTCACTTAATAGGAACAGCCAACCCACACACGGCATTGCATTGCACAGCCTCAGCTGTGTGCTCCCAGCACTGAGCAGCTCACCTGGTTCACAAAGCACTGCCTAAATCCCACTGCTTGCTTAAAGCATCAAAAAGAAGGAAAGAAAACAAAGGGGCAAATGCTAATTTCCTACAAAGGTATGCAGTGCTTTCATCTAGTGCTTGGTGTCTGCAAAGAGATGAGGACCATCAAGCTCCTTGTGTGATATGTGTGATTCGAGTAAAAAAGACTCTCAAAAGAGAAGTTTTAGATGAGTTTTTTTACAACATTTTTTGAGTTATTCAGCGCCTACAAAAATTAACTGTGAGTTACAGCTGGCTTCAGAACTCACTGCTGTGCAGATGCTACGATAGTGTCTCCCAGGAGCCCTGTCAGCCTCCAGCTCTCTGCTCTCACCAGGACGTGCCACAGCACCACTGCTTTCCTCTTAATGACCTGAAATGATTGCATGAAGGAAGAGCCCCCAAACTACTGCTCCTATTTCAGAGCAGAGAAGTTCTCCCCTTTAATCACTTTTTCCAGCTACAGAGAGGTTTCTCCCATTGATAAAGCCCATGCAGGGAGCCTTCATGCCTCCCGTTTAGTACTGTGGGATGTGCACCCCAGGAATGGTCACAACAGCCCCATGCCTGGGACTGTCACGCTCTCCCTGCCCCACACAGCTGGGGCTCAGGTGCCAGCAGCTCCCATGCTCGAATCAAAGGCCTCAATCAGCAGCGTGCTGTGAAAATAAGCAAGTGCCCATCACTTCACGTACCCACTTCAGGTCATGGATAGAGCCAGTGAATTTGAAATGTCTGCCTGGAGTTGAACCAGGGGACACAGGAACGACAGCACTGCTGTACTGAAATTGCTTCCCTTTTCCTGTCTGTGGCTTACTGATTTTTTTTCCCCATCTTCACTGGGAGCAGTAATACATTTTAGGATATTTAGTGCAGCATTTTGCAGATTTGTCCAATGCTATAAAGATTCATTTCATATTGAGAACTATGTGACAAAGGGAAGCAGCAGGATACAGCATGCAGTAAATTATTAGCAAACTATTTCCGCAGCATCCAATCCTGTTTGGATTGTAGGTGCTGCACATGGTGAGTGTGTGGGGAACCTGAGCACAGCGCTGGTGAGCTGCAGCCAGCTGCTAATGCAGTGCCTGCCTCACACATAATCTGTCATCACTAAGGTCATGGCAGAACCTGCTGACTGCATTTCCTACCCCTCCCAGCCTCTGGAGAAGCTGTGATTTTCAAGGACTTTGCAAATGCAATTTCATGGTGGGGAAAAAATGTCCAGAAGCTGTCTGTATTCACCTGCTGCAGATGAAGGATGGGGAAATAGCTGGCATGAGCCTCGAAAGGCATCTGGCAGCCACACTAATATGGGCGCATACTTAAGCGGAAAACGCAAAGCTTCAATTTCACAAAGGTCAATGGTTTGTAAACACGTCTGAGTGTTTTTCTGAAACAGAAACACAGCACCTACAAATCAAAACACTCAGACCAACACGCCATCCCTGGGGAACCCCATCCCTGGGGAACCCCATGGCTGCTCAGCACTGCAGGACCTCAGGCAGCTCTGCACCCAGGTGGTGCCCACTGCCCGCTCCCCACCGCCCGTCACCTGCACCCTGGGAGGCCACAGCAGGGTGGGCAGCAGCCAGGGCTCCTCCTGCCCACCCACTTGATAAGCCTTCCTCGTTTTCCTCCAGCCTTAAGCCTTAAACGATACACACTCGAGGTAATGCATTTTGGGAGGCAATTTTTTCTTCCCATAATGAGGTCTAAACCTGCAAGATTCAAGTGAAAAATAATGTCTGTTTTAAAAGATTTCTAAGGAAAGCAGAGCCAGTATTTGTAAGACCCAGACTGCACTGCACACGTGCTGACACCTGTGAGCACAGCGCTCACCGTCTCCATAAGCAGAACTCAAGGCACGGAGCCAAGCAGAGAGGCTGCCCTGGGCTGGGAGGAGAGCACAGCCATCAGCCTTGGGCTGGGAACTGAGTGTGGTCACCAGCCCGACCCCAGCAGACCCTCAGCTGTGGGGCAGGGGCTCAGGAACAGCACAGCAGAAAAACAGAAGTAGGAAAGGATCAGAGGAAGGCTCATGACCAAAATAGCTGTGTCTCACTCCATTCCCAGGGCAAGGGCAGCTCAGGTGCACTCAGAAGGGTATTTTGGTTTCTCTTCCCCTCCCACACAGCAGTCAGGGCAGAGACAGAGCACTGGGTGCTCCTTGTGCCCCTGGCACAGCCAAGGTCAGGAGAGTATCAGTGCTGTCAGTCCCTGGTTCTCTCTCTGTTATTGGGCCCACTCTGTCCAGAAACCCTTCTCTTAAGGGCATTTGCTCAGTGACTGAAGATGGACAACGGCATGGGGCACAAGCCACTCTCCAGCTATGCATTAGGCCTTTGGTCAGCATTCCTGGGCGTGGGACACCCTGCAACACCCGAATTCCTGTGCTCGCGTCTGCCACACGGCAAACACATGGCACTGCTTATTTATACAGTTTTCAATTAAACGTGCTACAGAAAACTTCTAGCAAAGCGTATGTGCAACAAGCACTTCCACAGGGAGTTGGCCAAGTGCTGCATTTACACACACACACACAACCATGACCGCCCACCAGTTCTCCCAGCTGAACCCTCCATTTATATCGTCACGACTTTCAGGACAGTGGTGTTTGCTCAGATCACAGCCCAAGCAGCACAGACTTCCACAGACGGGTCCAACCCCTCTGCTGTGAGCTGAGCAGAAACAAAAGCCTGGTGATGGTGGGGTGACGAGGGCAGCAGGGCAGTACTGCAGGGCCCAGCTGCCAGCACCATGCCCACTGTGCCCGCTGCCCACCCGCCCCTCCTAGAGCACTGCCTTCAGCTGCTGCGCTCTGAGAGGAGCAGTGTCTTGGGCAGCATTAAAGGGAGCTGAATCCATTATTAATGTCAATTTCACACATTTCTCAGTTGTCACTCTGCTATGGAGACGGCCAAGCAGTAAAAAGAGGTTATGTGCCAGCAGAGGACTGAGGTGTTGCGGCACTTTGGCTTTTTATTCCCCACAGTTCATCTGTTTCATGAGCAACTCTATTTCCTTAAATTGTTTGTAATCTTCAGGACAATTTACAAGTTGTTATTTTCACTTATTTTGCCCGCTTATTTTATTATAACCCATGAGATTCGTGTATTCTGATACAATACTTTGTTCCAAGACCTCATCTGTGTAAAACAGACAGAGGATGCATCAACGATGCCAACGCAATGCATGCTCTCACCCTTGCCAGCACCCTGGCTGTGAGCCCCGTGCCTGCTGTCCCCAGGAGCACCCCCTGCGCTCGGCTGCTGGATGGGGCTGTGGGATCACTGCAGGCAGCCCAAAGCAAGCACTGGCATCATGCACACCCCCACCCTCAGGACAGAGCCATGCTTTCTGTATGCTCTTAACTTAGCCCTCATCCTCTGCTGCGTGGGATGCGATTATCTCAGCCTGCAGTGTCGCTAATGATTTTAAAATTGCTCATCGTGCCTTAATTCCCAGTCTCTCGCTGGTCGCTGACCTCTTTGTGCAGGTTGTATCACTGCTCTGGGTAGGAAATCTCCCTGCGTCACCACTGTTGCTCAGGCTTACTCGGGAGATAATGGGAAGTGACGCAAAGAGTGATTCCCTGATGATCAATAAAGAATTGCCAGCAGCAGCCAGGAAAAAATGGACACTTTGGGGGCACTGAGCTCCTCCTGCTGCCAACACAGCTCATTCCTGAAGCCTCACAGTTCCTGCAGCTGTCCCAGTGTTTTGCCAGGTGAGGAAGATGGGATGTGGGGACTGCTGGAGCCCACGGGTGCTGCAGGATCAACAATGCAGGGCTGAATGCTGCAGGGCTGAGTGCAGGAGAGGCCCCGTGCCATATGCATGTGGGTGACACCAGGATGGGAGCGCCTGAAGCAAGGCACAGAACCTGGTTTGCTCTCCCTTCTGTTCTGCTCCCTACCACTTGCTCGCTCTCTCCCTTGCACATATTTCCCAGCAAACTGATCTGAAAACATCCAAGAGCAGAGCTGCTCCACCAGCTGCTGCCAAGTCACTAACAGAGCTGACAGGGGCTGTCATCGTGGTGGCTCTCCATGGAAGCCATGTGGTCGCACCGCACACTGCACAGCTCTGTGCCACTGCTGCTTGTACAGCCCCAAGACCACGGCCAAGCACAGAGCACTGCTCTGCCACTGCGATCCCAGGCTGAAATTCATGCATCTGAAATTCAATAAATTCAGTGCTGAGCGACTCATACAGGAAGGAAAACTCAGGAACAATGTGCTGAAGCGAGGCAGCTCATTAGGCATTTGTAGCACAGAGAAGGAGCCGAGAGTGATACATGGCATGACTCAACACAGT
This sequence comes from Phasianus colchicus, assembly GCF_987193195.1. Classification (NCBI taxonomy): domain Eukaryota; kingdom Metazoa; phylum Chordata; class Aves; order Galliformes; family Phasianidae; genus Phasianus; species Phasianus colchicus. The sequence continues at coordinate 60,799,823 of NC_143440.1, forward strand.
GGTGTAGGAACAAGGCTGCAGCTATGTCAGTTAATAATAGCTCTGCCGTAAGAAAATCTGGCGAGGCAGCCGCCCTCGGGCTCCCGAGCACTCCAGGCTCCGGAAGCGTTTCTCACAGCTCCATGACCGGCCCGAGGAGATGGGCATCTAAACTGCACACAGCATGGGCTGCTGCTGGGCAAGGTGCTGCTGAGCACCACAGAGATGGTTTGGGACGGCACCACTCCTCGCAGCCCTGCCTGCAGGGCTCTCCAGGTGCCCACAGGAGGGGCAGTTCCCGAGGGCACAGGGAGAGCAGGGGGCACGGTGGCACCAGTGCTGCCCGCAGCCTGGGCATAGGCAGTGCTCAGCCCAGCACAGCTCCAGTGGGGCAGTGATGCTGCTGCCAATTTAGAACACTTGCATTGAGCCTCGGTATCCTACTGCTAGATGCCATGGCATCCCGTGAGATTTCTTCACTACTTCAAGTCTCCTGCCAGACCCAGTTTTGTACAGGTTAGTAAATGTGAGGCCAACCTGCTGTACTAATTCCACCAGCTGAGGAACACCCAGCCAAGTGCCAGTGTCCCTCCTATATTCTGGCCTGAGATGCTCAACCTGCAGATGAAATGGCCTCTTGGTTTCATTCATCTTGATGAAAAGCAAAGGGTACATTTGCACTCCTGTCTTGTGCAGCATACAGCCCCACGAGCTGCCTGGGGCAGTGTTGTTCATCGGGTTCCAGCAGGCACAGCTGAGGGTTCTTCCCTTTGCATTTTTTCCTTGTCCTTGGGATAGGAAGCATCAGTAACGCACCCAGCAGCGGTGCTCCCAGGGAGCCACTGACTCTGAGGCAGGTGTACAGGAATAGCTACCTGCAGGCAGCACGTCCCACCTCAACTGCCCATCACTCCTGCCTGGGTTTGCCTTTCTGCAC